>NC_056732.1:890380727-890410727 GCF_019279795.1 Protopterus annectens | reverse complement strand
GTTGTTGCAGGTCTATATGTAACAAGTCTATTTGTTTTGTAGTTTTTTCTATGAAGGAGTCTATTTTAGTATCCATTTTATCCATCTTAGCAGTAAGTTGCTGGATTATAATTATCAGAGACTGAAGTTCTTTCTTGATGCTGGAGTCTTGAGAATTTGTCTTACTGGAACTCATTTCAGACTGATAAACTGACAGGAAAATTTCCAAAGTGATTTCTGACAGGAATATTGTTAAGATTTCCTTTCTTTTTAAGATATAGTTCAAGAACTATATAAAACAAACATATTTAGAAAGAAAATTACTTCAAAAATTAATTTTTTAAGTAATTAATTCCTGTCAGTGTAATGAAATTGGTGGAGCTGAAGAAATCTGCTGCTATCCTGTGTTCATCCTTGGCCACGCAAGTGTTTGGATGTCTGAGATTTAATTTAAGTGTGACTGCATCAGAGGTCTTAAACCAGGACACATTGCTCTGGAGTGTGTAATAAGGAGTGATATTTGCGGTGGACAGAAGTTTACAGTCTAGTCCCAGGTTACAGACATGCTCCTGTTGTGCTCTTTGGGGAAACTGTGGAATATTACTCCTGTTTAAGTGATGGTCTCCTGTTGGAGTCAGTAGTGAGGATTGAAGATCCTTAGTTACTGACCCACGATAGCAAGGGATGTCACATTACTTGGTGGCAATAGGACATTATATGGATATCATATTAATTGCTGCCAGTGGTGTGGGACTTTTCATTCTAGTTCAGTAGCTGTGGGTAGCTATCATTAAGGTGTGCACTCTCAACAGCCACAAAGTAAATATAAAGAATCTCAGTCCACCACAGCTGTATATAATTTTAGTTAAATAGTCCAGGATAGCAGTCAAAGATGTCAACGGAAGACTACAGTAAGATGATAAAGAACCTGTTGGCCAAGGACTGTGAAGCCAAATGACTGGTATATGCCAAACTGACTGAGGAAGCAATGATCTTAGCATTAGTTGCAGATTCGGCTTAGACCAGCCATTTGGAAGATATCCAGTTTGATACTGGTGATGTTCAGCCTGCCAAGATAGGACAGCCCACCTTTTCTTTGGAGGATCTGAAAATTGGTCTAGAGTTAAGGAGAATGGAACTGGAAGCTAGGGAGAAACAGTGTTGATATGAACTGGAAGCCAAATAATGGGAGGCTGAGGAGAGAATGCAGCGTCTGGAGGCTGATAAAAAAACACCTTCCATGTGAATTGGAGGCCAAATGTTTAGATGCTGAGGAAAAAAAAAGAGATAGCACTGGCATGAAGTGGAGCTTCTTACCCTTTGAGTGGGTCATAGAGGTAATGGGGGATGGAGTAAACCTTTCCCTCAATACAGGGATGGGGATGACTTTCATTGTTTTATTCATATATTTGAGAGGGTATGTAGACAATATGATGTTGACCATGAGTTCTGAGTTCAGCTCCTAACTCCCTTACTCCACAGTGAAGCCGTTCAGGCCATGTGAAAATTGTCTGATGTAGATTGTCATATTATGTTAAAGTTAAAAACTGTCTTCTAAAACAAACACCTGAAACTTATAGAAAAATGTTTCAAGAACACAGATGCCAGACAGATGAAAGTATATGTGATTATATTGCTGATTTAAATAAATACTTTCACAGATTGGTGAATGGGTGTCAGATCACCACTTTTGAGAGACTAACAGAGCTTTTGGTGAGGAAACAAGCCCTCAGTACTTTGCCTGATGACATGAGAATCTGGTTAGCAGAGTGAGAGTGTAACTCTGTGGAGGAGTTGGGGAGAAAAGGATATCTCTACTTAGCAAGCAGAGCACCAATGCATAAGAAAGGGATACCCAATGCTGCACATGGACATAAGGGAATCAATGGGGGGCAGTCTTCCAACAGAGTTCACCAGTAACAGGAGAAACTCCTAACCTAAGCACACAGTTAGTTATTAGATGTTTCAAATATAACCAGAAGGGTCACATAGCAGTGAAATGTCTATCTGGACAAGATGAGAAACAAAACATGAGGGAGCCAGCAATTGGGGATTATAAATTGCCAGTGGTAAGTTGCTTGGAAACAACAGGGGTGCTAATCTATCACCATCACTTATTTCCTATCATAGTAGATGGTAAACAGGTTACTGCTAAGACAGACACAGCTTCTGATATAATCATTGTGAGGCCTGCAGTGGTTAGAGAAGAGCAGTACTGGCATGGACAGTCCACTCCAGTCAAAGCTTTGGGAGGGACCCCATTCCCAATACCTTTAGCTGGGGTTCTTCTTAACTGGAGGGTGGAAGAGGAAGCAAGCAGGTAGTTGTGTTGGAGGATATTTCTGCAGATATCCTGACAGGGAATGATTGTGATGATGCAGTACCTTGTGTGCATGCATTGACATGCAGTCAAGCTTGGAGACAGGCATGTAGGTCTGTTAGCCTTGGAGAGACCCAGAGAGATGTCACACCTAAAGCTGGGAGTGGTGTGGTGGCTGTTTCAAAGAAGTAGCTATCCTGCAACAGTACATCTGAAGGTGAGTCACAGCTGCTTGTAGGTACTGATGTTCCCTTGGACATGGTGATGGCAAGGATAGAGGTAAATGATAGTACCCAGACTGACAGTGAGGTACAGCTGTCAGAAGTTACTAAGCTTCCTTTGGAAGGGGAGCTTGTCTTTGAGAATATTCCTGCATATGTCCTAATAGGGAATGACTGTGATGATGTAGTATCTTGTGTCCATGCGGTAACAGTCAAGCTTGGAGACAGACATATAGGTCTGGTAGCCTTGGGGAGACACTGACAGATCTCATCCGTGAAGATAAGACTGGTGTTGTGGCTTTTTTCAGAGAAGGAGCTTTCCTTTAGCAGACAATCTGAAATTAAGCCACAGTTGCTGGGAGATACTGATATTGCTTTGGACACAGTGACTGCAAGGCTGGAGGTGAGTGACAGTACTCAGATTGACAGTGAAGTACAGCTGTCAGAAGTCACTAGGCTTCCTGTGGAAGGAGAGCTTGGGAGGGTCACAGATGGAGAGCTGAGACTGGCTCAACTTACGGATCCTACATTACAAAGCTTGAGGGAGATGGCTAATGAAGCACCTGTGGCTTGAGAAAGAGGGGAGTCTGTATATAACCATGGTTTGGTGTATAAAGAATGGACTCCTAAGGCAGGGCTGGAAGGTGAGATAGTATGTCAGTTGGTAGAGCCTACAGTCTGCCACTTCTCATTATAGTCTCTAATATTTTTTGTGTAGGTGATAGTGGGACAGAGAAGGAAGACTTGTTGTATAGAAAGTGGACTGCTAAGGGAGGGCTGGAAAGTGAGGTAGTACTTCAGTTGGTAGACCCTAGAGCCTACCATCTGCCACTTCTAGCTATAATACCTAAAATTCCTTTAGCATATGATATTTATGTGGAGAAGGTGGCAAATGCTTTGCTAGTAATTTTCAGCAGGTAGGTTTTCCAAGGGAGATACTGACTGACCAAGGTGCCAACTTCATGTCAGACCTGCTGACTTGTTTGTGGAAGCATAGTGAGGTGAAACATTTAATGTTTATCCACTATCATCCCCAGACCAATGGTCTTGTGGCGAGTTTAAACTCTACATTAGAGACTATGCTACGGGCATTTGCAAACCAATTTAAAACGGTAAAGTTAAACATTAAACCCAGTAAGTGTTAGGTGAGTATGGCAGAGGTCACTTACTTAGGACACAGTGTGATGAGTGGCAAGATTAGTCCAGTACCTGTGAAAGTGGAAGCTATTCAAGTGTGGCCAGTTCCTGATACTAAAATGTGAGACCATTTCTAGAGACTGTGAGGTACTGTGGAAAATGTGTCCACAGCTGTGGTGCAATGGCTACACCCCATACTGACCCCACTAGGAAAAATAAACCAGATAAGGCTGTGTGGATCACAGATTGTGAACACACATTCCAAAAACTTAAGAAGATTTTGGGAGGACCCCCTGTGTTGGACAGCACAGATGACAGTGATGTGTTTGTTGTGCAAGTGGATGCTTTGGATTGTGGTGTGGGGGCTGTGATCAGCCAAGTTTCCTCAGAAGGAGAAAAACTCTGCAGTGGGATTAATAATGCCAACGCACATGGACTGCCCAATAAAGGAGTGGGTTGATATTCCCAGACAGACCCATTTTTCTCAAGTGTCTTTTTTCAAGGGTCACAAGAAAGCCACGCTTGAGTCATGGGGGGGGGGGTGAAATGTGAAGAAATTAGACTGTTTGAGCTAGCATGTCTGGCTGGGTTTTGTATATAATTTCAGATTGACGTGTGAATTGTATGCCAGCATGACTAGCTATGATATTGTAAATGGGTTCTTACATGTTGATTTATGATCTGTTTGTATAGAATGTTTTAAGGACTTGAACGGTGTCCTTTTACATTTCCAGCTGTGCATGTTTGTGAAGAAAGATTCTAAAGGCAAATTGTCTCAGATTCAGCTGATCTGCAGATGATGTCATCAGAATATTGACTGTTGCCACGTGTTACTGTCAGAATCTGAAAACAGCTGTTCACTGATTTTCAAAATATGAAATAAAAATTAGAACAGGAACATTTGTGATAGGCTAGTGTATAAAACAGCCTGCTGAAGACAGTTGAAGTCAGTTGTCTGTTGTCAGTTACAGTTGCCACTTAACAGCTGTCAGTTAACAGCCAGATATAAGTTGTTCAAAGAAGTACTGCACAGTGGGTACCCAACAGGACTCATCAAGAACTGTAAGCCTGCCTTTGCTCTGTTGTTGTATTTTAGTTTAAATCAGCGACAGTGTTCTTTAGTCAAATAGGGAAATTATTACTAATCAGTTAGATCAGAGTTTTTCTGAATGCTGTATTTCTATCCCACAGTACTTATTTTATTTTCCTGGTGATTTAGTTCTGTTTGTTTATTGGAAATTACTGTTTAATATTTTTAATCATTTCTTCATTATAACATATTTTAATTAACTTACCTTGTGGCTGGTCAATCAGTGTTTTTCTTTAGTGATTTCAGACTGCTTATGCTTGCTTTGATAACTTCCTGGGCCACTCTGAAAGTCTAGCTGCTTAAATCATTTGCTATTATCTATTTTAATATCTAATTTTCATAATTGGATGCTCCTTTAAAAAGGCAGGAAGTGACTCGAATTGGTGGCAACATTACTGTATTGTTTTGGGGAATGGACACAGCTGGAGATCTGTGTCAGGCTTTCCTGGAAGTGTTTGGAAGTCTGGGATTTAATTTATTTAAGTGTGATTGTATCAGAGGTCTTAAACTAGGACACATTGCTCTGGAGTGTGTAATAAGGAGTGGTATTTGGGGTGGACAGAAGTTTACAGTCTTGTCCCAGGTTATAGAGCATGCTCCTGTTGTGCTCTTAGGGGAAAATTGTGGAATGTTACTCCTCTTTAAGTGATAGTCTCCTATTGGAGTCAGTAGTGAGTATTGAAACTCCTTAGTTACTGACCCAAGATAGAAAGGGATATCACATTATTTGGTGGCAGTTCCATGGCATATTATATTATCTGGACATCATATTAATTGGTGCCAGTGGGGTGGGACTTTTTAATTGTAGTTCAGTAGCCTGTGGGTGGTATCATTAAGGTGTGCACTCTCAACAGCAACAAAGTAAACATACAGCATCGCAGTCCACCACAGTTGTACTTAATTTTCATTAGCTAGTCAGGAATAGCAGACAAAGATGACAGCAGAATACAATAGTAAGTTGACAAAGACCCAGTTGGCCAAGGATTATGAAGCCAGAGGACTGGTACATGCCATCCTGACTTAGGAAGCAATGATCTCAGCATTAGTTGCAGCTTTGGCTCAGACCAACCACTCGGCGGATATCCAGTTTGATATTGGGGATGTGCAGCATGCCGAGATAGGACAGTCCATTGAAGGACTTAAGAATTCATCTAGAGTTAAGGAGACAGGAACAGGAGGGTAGGGAGAAACAGTGCTGATATGAAATGAAAGCCAAACGATGGGAAACTGAGGAGAGAATGCGACATGTGGAGGCTATGGAGAAACACCATCAATATGAACTGGAGGGCAAATGTTTGGAAGCTGGGGAAAAAGAGGCACAGCACTGGCATAAAGTGGAGGTTCTTATCCTTGTGGTAGGTCATGGAGGTATGGGGAAGGGCATAACTGAACCCCAGAAGCTGTAAAGGTCAGTACATTTTTTTCTGAATAGACAGATGGGGATGACTTTCATAGTTTTATTCATATATTTCAGAGGGTATGTAGACAGTATGATGTTGACAGTGAGTTCTGGGTTCAGCTACTAACTCCCTTACTCCATGTTAAAATCTGTTCGGGCCATGTCCAAATTGAATGAAGTAAATTGTTTGCATTATGTTAAGGTTAAGAACTGTCTTCTAGATTGTTTTTAACTAACACCTGAAGCTTATAGAAAAAGTTTCATAAAGATAGATGCAAGGCAGATGAAAGCATACATGATTAAATTGCTGCTTTAAATACTTACTTTCACAGATGGGTGAGTTGGTGTCAGACCACCACTTTTGAGAGACTGATAGACATTTTTGTGAGGAAACAAGCCCTCAGTACTTTGCCTGATGACATGACAATCTGGTTAACAGATCACGAGTGCAACTCTGTGGAGGAGTTGGAGAGAAAAGTAGATCTCAACTTAGAAATCAGGGCACTAATACATAAGAAATGGATACTTAGTGCTGCACATGGACATAAGGGAACCCATGGGGGGTGTCTAAACCATTCCAACAGAGTTCACCAGTAACAGGAGAAACTACTAGTCCAAGCACACAGTTAGGGATTAGATGTTTGAAATATAACCAGAGGGGCCACATAGCAGTCAAATGTCCATCACAGCAAGATGAGAAGCAAAAGGTGAGGGAGCCAGCAAGTGGGGATGATAATCTGCCAGTGGAAGTTGTTTGGAAACAACAGGGGTGCCAATCTATCACTGAAATTTATTTTTATCGAAGTAGATGGTAAACAGGTTACTGCTAAGAGAGACACAGCTTCTGATATAACCATTGTGAGGCCTGGAATAGTTAGAGAAGAGCAGTACCTGCATGGATAGTCCACTCCAGTTAATGCTTTGTGAGGGATCCTATTCCAAATATCTTTTGTTTAGGGTTCATCTTAACAGGGAGGGTGAAAGAGGAAGCAAGCAGGTAGTTGTGTTTGAGGATATTCATGCAGATGTCCTGACAGGAAATGACTGCGATGATGCAGTACCTTGTGTGCATGCAGTGACATGCAATCAAGCTTGGAGACAGGCATGTAGGTCTGGTAGAATTGGAGACATGCAAACAGATGTCACACCTGAAGCTGGGACTGGTGTGGTAGCTTTATCAAAGAAGGCGCTATCCTGCAACAGTACATCTGAAAGTGAGTCACAGCTGCTTGTAGGTACTGATGTTCCCTTGGACATGGTGATGGCAAGAATGGAGGTAAATGATAGTACCAGACTGAAAGTGAGGTGCAGCTGTCAGAAGTTACTAGGCTTCCTGTGGAAGGGGAACTTGGGAGCGTCACAGATGTAGAGTTGAGACAGGCTCAACGTACGGATCCTACATTACAAAGCTTGAAGGAGCTGGCAAACGAAGCACCTAAGACTCAAGGAAGAGGGAAGTCTGTATATAACAATGGTTTGGTGTATAAACAATGGACTCAAGGCACGGCTGGAAGGTGAGATAGTATGCCAGTTGGTAGAGCCTACAGCCTACAGTCTGCCACTTCTCATTATAGTCTATAATATTTTTTGTGCAGGTGATAGTGGGACAGAGAAAGAAGATTTGTTGTATAGAAAGTGGACTCCTAAGGGAGGGCTGGAAAATGAGGTAGTACTCCAGCTGGTGGACTCTAGAGCCTACCATCTGCCACTTCTAGCTATATTAGCTAATTTTCGTTTTGCATATGATATTGATGTAGAGAATGTGGCAAATGCTTTGCTAGAAATTTTCAGCACATAGGTTTTCCAAGGGAGATACTGACTGACCAAGGTGCCAACGTCATGTCAGACCTGATGACTTGTTTGTGGAAGCATTGTGGGGTGAAACATTTAAAGTTTATCCACTATCATCTCCAGACTAATGATCTTGTGGCAAGGTTAAACTCTACATTAAGGACTATGCTATAGGTATTTGCAAAGCAATTTAAAAGGGCAAAGTTAAACATTAAACCCAGTAAGTATTAGGTGAGTATGGCAGAGATCACTTGCTTAGGACACAGAGTGATGAGTGGTAAGATTAGTCCAGAACTTGTCAAAGGGGAAGCTATTCAAGTGTGGCCAGTTCCTGTACTAAGAAGCAAGTGAGACCATTTCTAGAGACTGTGGAGTACTGTGGAAAATGTGTGCCCAGTTGTGGTGAAATCACTGCACCCCTTACTCACCCCACTAGAAAAAATAAACCAGATAAGACAGTGTGGATCACAGATTGTGAACACACATTCCAAAAACTCAAGGAGATTTTTGGGAGGCCCCCCTGTGCTGGACAGCTCAGGTGATAGTGAAGTGTTTGTTGTGCAAGTGGATGCTTCGGATTGTGGTGTGGGGGCTGTGATCAGCCAAGTTTCCTCAGAAGGAGAAATCTCTGCAGTGGGGTTAATAATGCCAATGCAAATGGACTGCCCAGGAGAGGAGTGGGATAATATTCCCAGACAGACCCATTTTTCTCAAGCGTCTTTTTTTAAGGGTCACAAGAAAACCACGCTTGAGTCATGGTGGGGTGAAATGCGAAGAAATTAGAAACTGTTTGAGCTAGCATGTCTGGCTTAGTTTTGTATATAATTTCAGATTGACCTGTGAATTGTATGCCAGCATGGCTACCTGTGATATTGTAAATGGGTTCTTACATGTTGATTTATGATTTGTTTGTACAGAATGTTTTAAGGACTTGAACACTGTCCTTTTACATTTCTAACTGTGCATGTTTCTGAAGAAAGATTCTAAAGGCAAATTGACTCAGATTCATCTGACCTGCGGATGATATCATCAGAATATTGACTGTTGCTATGTGTTACTGTCAGAAGCTGAAAGATAGGAAAGAATTTTAGTAAACAGCTGTTCACTGATTTTCAAAATATGAAATAAAAATTAGAACAGGAACAGTTATGATAGGCTAGTGTATAAGACAGCCTGCTGAAGACAGTTGAAATCAGTTGCCAATTGTCAATTACAGTTGCCACTTACAGTTGTCAGTTAACAGCCAGATGTGAGTTGTTCACAGGTGTACTGCACAGTGTGTACCCAACAGGACTCACCAAGAACTTTAAGCCTGCCTTTGCTCTGTTGTAGTAATTTAATTTAGATTAGCGATAGTGTTCTTTACTCAGATAGGAAAATTACTACTAATCAGTTAGATCAGTTAGAGCTTTTCAGAATGCTGTATTTCTATCCTACAGTACTGATGTTATTTTCCTGGTTATTTAGTTCTGTTTGTTTATTGGAAATTACTGTTAAATATTTTAACCATTTCTTCATTATTAAACATTTTTATTAAATTACCTTGTGGCTGGTCAATCAGTATTTTTCTTTAGTGATTTCAGAGTGCTTATGCTTCCCTTGATAACTTCCTGGGCCACTCTGAGAGCCTAGCTGCTTAGACCATTTGCTATCATATATTTTAAGGGTCTATATTATAACATCAAAGTTCTCTAACATCGAATGTTATAATATCGAACCCGTAATGTTGAACGCTGAAAACAGCGAAGGTGCAGGACATTGAATTTTTTTCCAGGGAAAGAATTCGGTGGGCTATTTCTGTGGCTTCACTGTTTTCAGCGTTCGATATGTTGGAGCGTTACGGGTCGGGTTCAGGTAAGTGTGCAATTGTGTGTAGGTTAGGGGCCGGGTTAGGTGAGTTAGGGTTAGGGAGCGGGTCAGGTAAGTGTGCGGTTGTGTGGACGTTAGTGTTAGGGTGTGGGTTCAGGTAAGTGTGCGATTGCGTGTAGGTTAGGGTTAGGGGATGGGTTAGGTGACTTAGGGTTAGGGCGTGGGTGAGGTGAGTGCGATAGTGACGGTCCTTAGGGTCAGGGTTGGGTTAAGGTAAGTGGATAGCTAGTACTGTATGTAAAGTTTAGTTTAGTTGTAGGATTTTAACTGTATGTGTGTGGATGGCTGTTTTTTGTGTGTGTTTGTGTTGCGTGTATGTTTCTCAGAATAGCAATTTTTTTTCCCTGGGAAAAAATTTGCTATTCTGACTGTTCGATGTTTTCACACTTTGGTGTTTAGGGTTCAATATAATAACATTCGATGTTAGAGAACTTCGGTGTTATGATATAGATGCCTATTTTAATATCTAATGTTCATAATTCAATACTCCTTTAAAAAAGCAGGAAGAGACACTAATTGGTGGCAACATTACTGTATTATTTTGGGGAATGGACACAGCTGGAGATCTGTGTCAGGCTTTCCTGGAAGTGTTTGGAAGTCTGGGATTTAATTTATTTAAGTGTGATTGTATCAGAGGTCTTAAACTAGGACACATTGCTCTGGAGTGTGTAATAAAGAGTGATATTTGGGGTGGACAGAAGTTTACAGTCTAGTCCCAGGTTATAGAACATGCTGCTGTTGTACTCCTAGGGGAAAATTGTGGAATGTTACACCTGTTTAAATATAGTCTTTTACTGGAGTGAGTAGTGAGGATTGAAACTCAGTTACTGACACAAGATAGAAAGGGATATCACATTATTTGGTGACAGTTCAGTGGGATATTATATTATCTGGACATTATATTAATTGGTGTCAGTGGGGTGGGATTTTTAATTGCAGTTCAGTATCCTGTGGGTAGTGGTCATTAAGGTGTGCACTCTCAACAGCAACAAAGTAAACATACAGCATCTCAGTCCACCACAGTTGTATTTAATTTTGGTTAGCTAGTCAGGGATAGCAGTAAAAGATGTCAGCAGAAGACAATAGTGAGTTCCCAAAGAACCAGTTGGCCAAGGAGTGTGAAGGACTAGCACATGCCATCCTGACTTAGGAAGCAATGATCTCAACATCAGTTGCAGCTTTGGCTCAGACCAGCCATTCAGAGGATATCCAGTTTGATATTGGAGATGTGCAGCCTGCCGAGATAGGGCAGTCCCCCTTTCCTTTGAAGTACCTAAGAATTCATCTAGAGTTAAGGAGACAGGAACAGGAGGGTAGGGAGCAACAGTGCTGATATGAAATGAAAGCCAAACGATGGGAGGCTGAGGAGAGAATGTGACATCTGGAAGCTATGGAGAAATGCCATCAATATGAACTGGAGGGCAAATGTTTGGAAGCTGGGGAAAAAGAGGCACAGCACTGGCATACAGTGGAGGTTCTTATCCTTAGAGTAGGTCATGGAGGTATGGGGAAGGGAATAACTGGACCCCAGAAGCCCCAGAAACTGTAAAGGTCAGTAAAATTTTTCCTCAATAGAGGGATGGGGTTGACTTTCATTGTTTTATTAATATATTTGAGAGGGTATGAAGACAGTATGATGTTGACCATGAGTTCTGGGTTCAGCTCCTAACTCCTTTACTCCATGGTAAATCTGTTCAGGCAATGTCAAAATTGAATGAAGTAGATTGTTTGCATTATGTTAAAGTTAAGAACTGTCTTCTAGATTGTTTTTAACTAACACATGAAGCTTATATAAAAAAAGTTTCATGAAGATAGATGCAAGGCAGATGAAATTATACGTGATTAAATTGCTGATTTATATACTTACTTTCACAGATGGTTGAGTGGGTGTCAGACCGCCACATTTGAGATACTGGTAGATATTTTTTTGTGAGGAAGCAAGCCCCCGGTACTTTGCCTGATGACATGAGAATCTGGTTAACAGATTGTGAGTGCAACTCTGTGGAGGAGTTGGGGAGAAAAGCAGATCTCAACTTAAAAATCAATGCAGTAACACATAGGAATGTGATACTTAGTGCTGCACATGGACATAAGGGAACCCGTGGGGGGGGGGTCTAAAGCATTCCAACAGAGTTCACCAGTAACAGGAGAAACTACTAGTCCAAGCACACAGTTAGGGATTAGATGTTTGAAATATAACCAGAAGGGCTGCATAGCAGTCAAATGTCCATCACAGCAAGATGAGAAGCAAAAGGTGAGGGAGCCAGCAAGTGGGGATGATAATCTGCCAGTGGAAGTTGTTTGGAAACAACAGGGGTGCCAATCTATCACTGAAATTTATTTTTATGTCAGTAGATGGTAAACAGGTTACTGCTAAGAGAGACTCAGCTACTGATATAACCATTGTGAGGCTAGCAGTGGCTAGAGAAGAGCAGTACTTGCAAGGACAGTCCACTCCAGTTATAGCTTTGTGAGGGACCCCATTCCAAATATCTTTTGTCTAGGGTTCATCTTAACTGGAAGAGTGGAAGAGGAAGCAAGCTTTGAGGATATTCCTGCAGATGTCCTGACAGGGAATGACTGTGATGATGCAGTACCTTGTGTGCATGCAGTGACACACAGTCAAGCCTGGAGACAGGTGTAAAGGTCTTGTTGCCTTGGGTAGACCCAGACAGATCTCATACCTGAAGCTGGAACTGGTGTAGTGGCTCTTTCAGAAAGGGAGCTATCCTGTAGCAGTACATCTGAAAGTGAGCCACAGCTGCTGGGAGGTACTGATGTTCCCTTGGACACAGTAACTGGAAGGATGGAGGTGAGTGACAGTACTCAGTTTAACAGTGAGGTAAAGTTATTGAAGGTTACTAAGCTTCCTGTGGAAGGGAAGCTTGCGAGGGTCATAAATATAGAGTTGAGACTTATGGATCCTACATTACAAAGCTTGAGGGATATGGCTCAGGAAGCACCTGAGGCTCAAGGAAGAAAGAAGCTGTATATTGAAACTAAGGTTTTCTATATAAAGAGTACACTCCTAAGGCAGAGTTGGAAGGTGAGATGGTATGGAAGTTGGTAGAGCCTAGTACCTACCATCTGCCACTTCTCATTATAGTCCCTAAAATTTCTTGTGTAGGTGATATTAAGACTGAGAAGGAAGATTTGTTGTATAGAGCATGGACTCCTAAGGGAGAGCGGGAAGGTGAGGTAGTACTGTAGGTGGTAGAGCCTAGAGCCTACTGTCTGCCACTTCCAGCTATAGTACCTGATATTCCTTTTGCATGTGATATTGATCTAGAAAAGGTGACAAATGCTTTGCTAGAAATTTTCAGCACAGTACATTTTCCAAGGGAGATACTGACTGACCAAGGCATTAACTTCATGTCAGAACTGCTGACTTGTTTGTGGAAGTGTTGTGGGGTGAAACAATTAAAGATCACCCCTACCATACCCAGACTAATGGACTTGTGGTGAGGTTAAACTCAACATTAAAGACTATGCTATGGGCATTTACAGACTAGTTTAAAAGGGTAAAGTTATACATTAAATCCAGTGTCAGATGGGTATGGCAGAGGTCACTTACATAGGACACAGAGTGATGAGTGGTAAGATTAGGCTAGAACCTGTCAAAGTGGAAGCTATTCAAGGTTGGCCAATTCCTGTTACTAAAAAGCAAGTGAGACCATTTCTAGAGACTGTGGGGTACCTTGGAAAATTTGTGCCCAGTTGTGGTGCAATGGCTGCACTTCTTACTGACCCCACCAGGAAAAATAAACCAGATAAGTTACTGTGGTTCACAGATTGTGAACATGCATTCCAAAACTTAAGGAAATTTTGAGAGGACCCCCTGTGTTTGCCAGCCCAGATTATACTGAAGAGTTTGTTGTGCAAGTGGATGCTTCAGATTGTGGGGTGGGGGCTGTACTCATCCAAGTTTCTTCAGGAAGAGAAATACTCTGCAGTGGGGTTAATAATGTAAATGCAAATGGACTGTCCAGGAGAAGAGTGGCTTGATATTCACAGACAAACCCATTTTTTCTCAAGATTCGTTTTTCAAGAGTCACTTGAAAACAGTGCTTGAGTCATGTGTGTGTGTGTGTGTGTGTGTGTGTGTGTGTGTGTGTGTGTGTGTGTGTGTGTGTGTGTGTGTGTATATGTGTGTGTGTGTGAAGAAATTAGACACTGTTATTTGTGCTAGCATGTCTGGCTGTGTTTTGTATTTAATTTGTGATTGACCAGTGCATTGTATTATAGCATGACTAGCTATTATATTGTAAATAGGTTCTCACATGTTGATTTATGATCTGTGCAGAATATTTTAATGACTTGAACAGTGTCCTTTTACATTTATAACTGTGCATGTTTGTGAAGAAAGATTCTAAAGGCAATCACTCTCAGATTCAGCTGATCTGCAGAGGATGTCATTGGAATATTGACAGTTATAATGTGTTACTGTCAGAAGCTGAAAGACAGGAATGAACTTTAGTAAACAGCTGTTGATTAATTTTCAAAATATGAAATGAACATTAGAACTAGAACAGTTGTGACAGGCTGGTCTATATAACAGCCTGCTGAAGACAGTTAAAGCTAATTGTCTTTTGTCAGTTACAGCTGTCACTTACAGTTGCCAGTTAACAGCCAGATGTGAGTTGTTCACAGATGTACTAAATACTGGATACCGAACAGGACTCACCAAGAACTGTAAGCCTGCCTTTGTTCTGTTGTAGTAATTTTGATCCGAGATAGTGTTCTTTAGTCAGACAGGAAAATATTACTAATCAGTTGGATCAGTTAGAGTTTTTCTGAATGTTGTATTTCTATCCAACAGTACTGATTTAGTGTTCCCAGTGATTTAGTTCTGTTTGTTTATTGAAAATTACTGTTTAATATTTTTAATCATTTGCTCATTAAATATTTTTATTAACTTACATTGTGGTTGGTCCATCAGTGTTTTTCTTTAGTGATTTGTGAATCCTTATGCTTTCCTTGATAACTTCCTGGGCTACTCTGAAATCTAGCTGCTTAGATCATTTGCTATCATCTGTTTTAATATCTAATTTTCATAATTGGACACCCCTTTGAAAGGGCCAGAAGACACTCTGATTGGTGGCAACATTACCATATTACTTTGGGGAATGGATACAGCTGGAGATCTGTGTCAGGCTTTCCCAGAAGTGTTTGGAAGTCTGAGATTTAATATATTTAAGTGTGAGTGTATCAGAGGTCTTAAACTAGGAATTTACAGTCCAGTCCCAAGTTATAGAGCATGTACCTGTGGTACTCTTAGGGGAAAATTGTGGAATATTACTCCAGTTTAAGTGACAGTCTCCTATTTGAGTCAGTAGTGAGGACTGAAGCTCCTTAGTTACTGATCCTAGATGTAAGAGATTTCACCTTATGTGGTGACAGTTCAGTGGGATATTATCTGGTCATCCCATAAACAACAACATTACAATAAACAGCCATGCCATTACATCAGATGGGGCACCAACAATGTATTGTGCACAGCTGCAGTACAGAGACATGCAACTGCTACTTACATTCATCTTCCTCACTTTCTGGGAAGTATGTTCATTGCTCCCCTCTGATGCTGTAAATCAAACACAGGAATATACAAATATGCATGCTTAAGCAATATGCAGTGATTGTCAAAATACTCATCCCTGTACTGAACAGGCATACATACATGTATGTCATCAAACACCCGTTTCAATCCTGCAACCAGGGATTCATCACTCCCCTCTTTCTCTATGCAGTAAGATTGTGATGTCATCGGGGGGGTCAATGGTAGTCCATTACTGGTGGCATCCCTCAACCTCTCCTAATGTATGATTCTGTTGGGTGCATGGAGATCATGTCTAAGCAACAATATCTGCAGACTTCATGGGAGTAGTTGTGGCCTCCAATAATGTTGATCAAGTTGGTGAGGTCGATCTATATTTCATTTCTCTACACAGTATCCCCTGGAATGCCTAGGAGTCTTCTTCCATGTAGGCAGACAGCATTAATGATGTCATTTTCCTGGGAGAAGTTGTCACCCCTAGGATGGTGAGTCATCTGGATAACATTGATACACATATCATAAGACTCATGAATGAGCACATTTATGCATCTGAGTAAATGAACAGCATATTTTAAAATAAACAGTATGCATTCCTGTGCAATGCAAACATCTGTATAACACTATCTGTTGGAAATACTGACATGAGATGTCAAAGTATCAACAATGGCATCAGACAACTTCTGTAAAAACAACAGAACTTAAAATATCTGTACACTTTGTGACTGGGATTGGAATCCCAGACATTATATATATGCTGAATATAGCTCCAAAGACGACAGCATAGTGCCACCACACAGTCTGTGTGCATTTCAAGTTACAATGCTAAATCAATTAATTAAACATGTTACAGAAAACTGTGGCATATATTTGGATCTGTAGGTAGTACAGATCCATAGTAAATTGACACAGTACTGGTATCATCTTTGTAACGAAGGATCACTGAAAACAATATTCATAACAGCTTAAGAATATGGTATAACACTTTTTTATGATTTAATAAATATCCATAACATTGACATCACATACTAGATATGGATTTTGTCTTAATCTGTTGGTTTCTGTAAATAGACGACAGAGTGCAGGGAATTACTAGTAAAAATTGTGAATGATCCGTCAATCCTCCTCCATATACTGTTATAATTTGCATTGGAGATCTATCTATACAACTGTGTATGGGTCTGAACTAAACAATTTAGAAAAGCAACACCTACATGCATACATTTTAAGATAACATCACTCTAGGAAATTATGACAACTTACATGTACCTTTGGAAATTATTAACTTTAACAGATGTAATAATTACCACTACAGAAATTCCAGCAGTTGCCAATGTACCCCAGACTCAGACACACACAAAGTGCACATTGTGTGCGCACATCTTTCAGTACCATTTGCACTATACCTAATTAATTAGGTTAATTAAAATTCATGTTTTCTTTATCCCATTCATACACATCTACTGTTAATTTCTCTGAACACAGTGCTGACATGAATGTAATTTGAAAACAGTTTAGCTACATGAGCAGCACATGTTCAGAATTTGCAATCCTAAGCCCCAAAAGGATGATATCATAACATTAACTTTTTCAGTGCCTAGAAAACATGCATTTTCAGTTAATATATGTTAGGTCGGCAAATAGGTCTCATGTTCAAAGTTGGCTGTAGGTTGCATCTGCAGGTCTTAATCTCATGTCTTCCAATTGTGCACAAAGATATCAACACCTGAATTTGCAATATCAACTGAATATTGTTCTAAACTAAGATTTTTTGGAATAACAGTCAGCTAGTATGTTGTGAAATGTTTATCCTTGTCATTTAATTAATAATTTTTAAATATTTTCCTTTTTATCAAGAACGATGAGGACCGCAGTTGGAACAGAGTGATGTGCATTGAGCGGATGCAAAGGCTCGTAGAGCAGTAGAGGGAGAGAGGTATGTTGCATATGTCATGTATAATATGAACTGAGATGCATATTCAACTATTTTCAGGCTTGTATTTTTCAAAAATACATGTTTATTGATTAGACTGCAGGTATACCTATCATGCATCAATAAGATAAATTAAATCAGCAAATGTTACCTGTCATTACAACTGTGTATAAAACTTTTAGTCTTGATGTAGTTTTTATTTTTGATCCATTTTCTCAGCACACATTTTATATAAATGCATTCACAAGATAATGTTTTGTTGTTTGTCTGACACATAGGTTTTATGGGGAATGGTTTACATACAGTTGCAAGTATTGTGACTATTATTTATGAAGCATGGTTTGCCACACTTGTATGTATGGCTATGTTTTCTGATGTTTGATCTGTTGTGCATGGCCTGTCTCTTTTCGGAGTGAATAAGAGTCTGCAGTGACACTGTTAGCGCACCTGTTTGCAGACTGTGTGACATGGCTTTCAGTTCAACTTTGATGTTGCACCTGCCTCACATATCATATATGTATTTGCAAAAAACATTTCTATAGCCTAGGTTGACTGATATCAGGTACTCATTTGCTAGTAGCATTTCATAATGAACACACCTTGCAGATCAACATTGGTGTTGTCTCTGTCTCCAACCACTTCATTTTTTTTTTTTTTTAACACTGCTGTAGCCTAGGTTGACTGACACTTGAGCGGGTATACATTTGATAGTAGCAGTTCATAATCAGCAACCATGTTGCAAAATATTTGATTTGTATGCCTTCTCATTCATGATTGTTTTCGATGAGAATGCATTCTGTTGTACACATGCAATACCACTATTAACCAATATATTATATTCTGATATGGGTACAGTTATTTTGATTGACCATATCACATTCTTTTTACTATTGTACTCATCATATAGGTGTGTGTTCAGCCAAATATCATGCTGCCTGTCTCAGAAGGTTATAATATGATGTGCCTATTGTTCACAATAGTCTCTGATATCTTCCTCATCATTTATACAATGGCATGTTGTGTCCACTCATATACATCATTGAATGCAAATATGTTTGCTGACCGTTCATACATTTTTACAATGCTAATGACATGTGTGTGTGTGTGTGTGTGTGTGTGTGTGTGTGTGTGTGTGTGTGTGTGTGTGTGTGTGTGTGTGTCTGTGTGTGTGTCTAAACATATAGAATTGACCATGAAATAATAATGTTGTCCTTTTTAAGAGTATGACATATAGGGACATGGATAACTCTATTCATAATGGCTGAGTCCCTGTATAAACTGTCATCATAATGATACTGTGCTGTGCTCTGATTTTCATGGGATTGTTCTGCATGATAGATATTGTTTTATTTTCTTATTATAAAACCACAAAACAAAGAAGAAGCGACCAGGAAACCTTCACCATTTATTAAAACAGAAATCTTCAAATCACTGCTCTAGCGCCTCGGCTTATACAAGCCTTTAACACTCCAGGCTTGTATAAGCTGCAGCGCTAGAGCAGTGATTTGAAGATTTCTGTTTTAATAAACGGTGAAGATTTCCTGGTCGCTTCTTCTTTTTGTGGTTTTATAATATGTTATTCTGCAACTATCGGTGGTATTGGATTGTTTTATTTTCTGTTGTGTTTTACAATTAATCTTTACAGAGCATGGTACCCAAGGATGTTCACCAATCTGAAGTTGACAATATGCATGTGCAGGGCTGCTGATTGAATCATCAAAAAAAAAAAGACAGTGACAATGATGACGATGATATGGAACCTGGACATGACCCTGTTTGAGCCATCCTACCTGCATCCCAGAGGAGATGTACCCATGGCAATGACAGAGACAGAAGGAGATCAGTGAGGTCATGAGAGATATTTTGAAACACATGTTGAGGGACATGATGGGGACCTTCTTTAATGAGAGGACATGGGCTATGCAGGATTTATTCAAGTGATAGCTCACAAGATAATTCCAGAGTCTGATGCACATCAGCCCGGTCCTTTAGTTAGTAGGTATTGTCTGTGTGCTCCACTTGAGTTTTGCTGCCAACATAATTATTGGCATTTAATTGATTGGATGGTATATGCACTCTTGTGCAAGTGTACCATGTATCTCTCATGCTTATGTGTTATTATCATGTGACATTTATTGTGATTTCCATGTGTGCGTGACACACATTAACATATTACACTGTGAACACACACATTCAACTTCCATGCATTGTGGCAGTTAACCTATTGATAGTGTTGCAGCAGGTAGCCTGTAAACATTTGTTTTACTGGAACAACTGACAGACAACATATGTTGTCCATAGTCCAGCACTGACAGTGTCATATGCCTTGGATGTCTGTTTTGCCATGTCAGGTATGTGCAATGTACAGGCTTGTCATTCAACATGGTTTTGGATGACAGTTGTCAATGATGTCCCACTCTCATGATGTGGTGTTGTGTCATGGTTTGGCAATACTGATGGCAGGTAAGATCAATTACCAGTATATCCTGTGTATGGGCAGTCCTGCATATCTGACTGCATCAAAGATCAAGGCATTAATCTGTACACAATATTACAGATAGCACAGTCTTTCACAGTAAATTACAACATTTGTTGTGTGTAGCATTTCCACGCCCATGATGTAGTAACATTGGTGCACATTTTCCATAAACAGTTGTAAACAGAAAGATTGGACTTATGTGTGCACATAATGGGATACATACTGACAGAGATATGCAGCTTTGACAAGTGAGCACTCAGTGATGTTCTGTAAATATCCTGTAATGATGCTCACAGAGTTGTCCTCTACTCCATAATGAGCAGTGTGGCTGACATGCACATGTGTTTCTTTATCTGATATTTGCATGGCAGTATAGGTTCATAGGTTGGTACTAGGCTATTGGCCCTAGGGCTTATACAAGCCTAGCCATAACAATTCCCTGGATATTTCTTCTTGCAATATTTACTTCCCTGGACCCCTGTCTAGAAGGGTGACTGACGTGATCCCTGGGGTGAATTTCCTATCTCCCATCCAATTGTCAAGGTTAAAAAAAAGCCTTTCGGCTTTTCCTGGTTAGGGGTCGCCACAGCGGAACACTGGTCCGCTTATGATTGGCAGTGAATTTTTACAGTGCCGAGTTGCCAGCCCAACACCCAACCTTCAAAGAAGGCATGCCCATTCACTCTCGCACCTACGTGCATGTCTTTAATGTCACTCGACCGCGGGGAGGACATGCAGACTCCATACAGAAAGGGCTCCAGACGAGAATTGAATAGGAGAACTTCTTGCTGTGAGGCGACAACACTAACCGCTGCACCACTGCGGCTTCTTATATGCATATGTAATTGACATTTTTAACTTGCTTTCCTATGCATATTGATGTGACATGACTGCACATTACTGTATACATTTGTTTTGTAAATATCCAGTTTTATGAACATCAGCAGTCAATCTGTCCATTTATCATTCATTTTCCATTTGTTTAAATGGGTGTTTGTGTGTCTTCTACAGCATCTTGTGTGCTTTACATGTGCATTCACATTGTGTCACCTTACCATGTCCTGGGATGTGGTCCTATGTTGTCTACCTCCCTGTGACTTTAATATGTACCTAGTGTTTATTGTGACAGTGAACATGAGCCAAATATATGGGCATTTTACAATGTGGTCCATGTGCACACAAGCTGCTGGCTAATACTTACAATACGTACTTGTTCTCATTCTACTTCTGTGTTACCAACTGTATTTTTTTCACATCCATGTTCAGAACTTTCTGTATTCAGTATTCTGTCTTGTTAGATTTTTTAACATATTATTGCATTATTGGTGTATGTATGTGTATTAACCTTAATATCATGTACAGTCCATTTATGTCACTGACATGCATACATATACATACATGTACACCTGTGTGTTTCCTTTTACATGGCATATGTGTACCTACTTGTGTATGTAGCAGCCTCGGTTGATCTTCTGCAGTACTTCTGTTTCACACTGTGCTTGGTTGCTAGTCTTTTGCATTGCTTAATCATAGATTTGTTTCTGTCCTTTGGAGGTATATACCATTGCTTGACCTGCATTTGCTCATCTGAGATGTAGCTTGGCTAACACTTGCACTATTGATGGACAAATTGGATATATGTATGTTTATCCAATGTTTACTGTGCTCCTACTTTTTTATCCTGGAACACACATGTACCATTGGTCATACACACCCTAGTATGACTGTCACACATCATGCAACATCATGCAACATTTCACAATGGCTGGTATGCATCTCCGCCCTATTTGACAACTTCCTATTGCACAATTTGTGCAGTGTGCAGTCTGTGTAACTAACCTGCCCTTACTGTTTTTCCTAACCTATGTTAGTCCTGTGTTGTGCTGTTTCTTCTTTTTGTATACCTGCTGTGGTGACCTTCACCTCCTCTCTCCCTATGTTTATCTTTCCTTCCATTCTTTAAAAACAAAAAAGGCCTATTCCCACCAAAAAAATATTGCCCATGCCCCTCTGACTTTCCCTCAGTTTTTCCTATTCCAACATTCCTGTTGTTTGTTCCTCTTCTTCACCTATACCCTAAACCTTTCTTATACTTACGGACACTTTTTGGCCATACTTTTCAGCCACCAAACCAGGACCGAAACACTAAAGGTGGAGGAGTGTCTATAGTCACTAAGGATATTCATAGCACCAAGCTAATTGCCCAACACAATGAGTCTGAAATTCTCCAGGTGCAACTAACACCAAGTAAGACTGCAATCCATATTGTAGCTTGCTACAGATCCCCCACCATGCCCCAAGATTGTCACTACACCTTTCTAAGCACACTGAAAAATATTAAGATACAACCAAACACACTAATACTGGGTGAGTTCAACTACCCTGCCATTAACTTGGAAAACTACTAGTGTAACAACAGCTTTGACCAACGGTTCTTGGAATTGATAAATTCCAATGCCCTGGATCAACTAATCCATAGTCCCACCAGGGACTCCAGTATCCTAGACCTGGTCATTACCAAGATGGGAAATCGATGCTACACACCTATGGTCACCCCCTCTTTGGTCAGGTCTGACCATAAGCTAATCACCCTTGACATCCACATTACTCCCCCACCCCCAAGTAAGGAAACCTCCATAAAAAACTCTAAAGCCAAAAGCCAACTTCATGCTACTCAAGTCAGAAGTGACAAACTTCATGATACCCATACAGATGGGAACTGAAAGTTTGACTGCTGAATCCTATACTAAAGCACTGTATGAGCACATCCAGTCGTGCATGAATTGCGCCATCCCAAATAGAACCAAGATGCTCTCCTCCAAAAAAAGGAAGCCAATCTGGTGGCCCCCTGCCATAAACAAACTTTACAACAAAAGGAAGAAACTGTTGCACAAAAGAGGAAAATCCCTGGATGCAAAATCTCCCTATCCAGCCTCAGTAAGAAGCTGAAATCTCTCATAAAATCAAGCAAATCTAGTTGCGAAAATAAAACCGCCAAAAATTCCAAAGACAACCACAAGGCATTCTATAGCTATGTAAAGAATCTAAATGGCAATGCTCAGATCTGCTCTGAGCTACAACAGAATGGCATTAAATATACTGATCCCAAGGATATTGCCAATACCCTGGCAGATCAATTCAGTACCAACTTCACCCCCCCCCGCTCAACCCCTAAAGTGCCCATCTCAATACCAGAAGATTGCCAAATTCCGGTAATAATGGCCACACAGGTAATAACTGCACTTTCCAAAGCTAGGAATACAACATCCATGGGACCAGATAACATCCCAGGCTGTGTACTACATGAACTACAAAATGAACTGGCACCTCACCTAAGTGTCATATTTAATCATAGCCTCACCTCAGGCTTTGTGCCCACTGAGTGGAGCACAGCTACAGTTATCCAACTCCACAAGGGGGGAATCCACCTTGGATCCTGGGAACTACTGCCCCATCAGCCTGAAAAGCCTGATCTGCAAGGCCATGGAACGTATTATCACGGAACTTATAAACAAAGACATTGGCAACCTTCAAACACTGGACCCCACCCAGTTTGGCTTCGTGAAGGGCCGGTCTTGTCTCTTGAACCTGTTTGCCTTCTTTGAGTCAGCCTTCAGAGCAGTGGATGAGGGTAAAGTGGTCCACACAGCCTATCTGGACCTTGCCAAGGGCTTTGAAACCATCCCCCACTCTGGAATCATAGATAAACTTACTAAGCTGGTCATTAATCCCTATGTCACTTGATGGGTTGCTAATTGGCTTACTGACAGAACCCACACTGTAAACGTAACTGACTCCAAATCCAGCTCCAGTCAAGTGACAAGTGGAGTACCTCAGGGTTCAGTCCTGGGACCACTCTTGTTTGGCATCTACTTCTCTAAAGTACAGGCCAACACTAAGTGACTCTGGCTAACAAAGTTCGCAGATGACTGCAAACTGGGAGCCATTATTGAATCCCTAAAGGATGTGGATATGCTACAAAAGGGCCTTACAGAAACAGATGCTTGGTGCAAGACCATGGGCTCAAGCTCAATGTGAAGAAATGTATAGTTATCCCCTTTCAGAAAAAACATGTACCCATGAATTACCACATAGGTGGCAGTACACTAAACACCAAAAGCGTGATAAGAGACTTAGTGACACAGGTGGAAAGTGGTCTCACCTTCGATAACCACATCACCATAACAGTCAGGAAATCCTTCTATGTGGCACACCTCATCACTGAGGGCTTTTCATCCAGAAAAAAGGATGGCATTGTCCCACTGTACTCATCCCTCATTAGACCCATTATAGAATACAACGCCCCATTTGGTATGTACCTCTCAAGACATCTGCAACAACTGGAAAGGCCGCAGAAATACCTCACTAAAAGGATCACAGGCATAACGTAGATGCTCTATGCTGACCATCTAAAAAAACTCCAGCTATACTCTGTCACATATCGTCTACTCAGAGGTGATCTGTTTAACATGCAAGGCCATGTCAAACCCAGAGATGTTGGACATGCTACACTTAAAGAAATCCCAATCCATCAAAGCCACATGCTCCAGGGAGCTAACCTTTGTCATCACAATGAAGAAAACATGCTGGAGGGATAGGTTCCTGACCCAGAGACTCCCCAGACTCTGGAATAGACTACCCATACATGCCTCATTGGCCCTCTTCAAAAGGGACCTTGATGATTGGATGGAAGATAGGAAATTTACCCCAGGGATCACGTCAGTCATCCTGCTAGACAGGGGTCCAGGAAAATAAATATTGTGGGAAGAAATAGCCAGGGAATTGTTATGGCTAGGCTTGTATAGGCTCTAGGGCTGATAGCCTACTACCAACCTATGAACCTATGAACCTATTACTGAAGAATTTCTGCATTGCACCATTGGAACTGCAGTACTCCATTGTTTGCTGAGATATTCTGAGTGCCTTGTCATTTATTAGCATATCACAATGTTATCCCAAGTTTTGTGCTGAGATCAGTGCAATGTGCCAGATTCCACAAACTTTACAGAATCTGGCCCAAAGTGTTTGGCATTTGGGAGCATTGCGGAAGTCATTGTTTATCAAGATGTATTTGGATTTATGTGCAGTCTTCATTTAGATTATTTGATGACCAGGTGAAATTCAAATTGACTTAGACCTACATATACCAAGAATTGCATCAATGGATAGTCCTCATATCAGTAGTAGTGGTGCTATGGCTAAAGCATGTGCCTTTGGGGCTGAAACAACAGAAGTCTGTGAGTTCTTTTCCCACTGCAGTTGCACGGATAACTGACACTGCAGTATAACTTTAGGGGGGTGCTGCACTTCCTGAGTGTGGCATCTTCAGATGAGATGCTTATCTGAAGCCCATTCTGCTGCTAGGTCAGCTAGATGTAAAAGAGCCTATGGCACCTATAAAAAAGAGTATGAGAGGTTCCCTGATGCCCTGCTCACATTTCCTCCTTGTAGAAGAAATAGTGCCTCAAGTCTCACCTGAAAAGAGGCCACTAGCCTGTTATTCGTATGGACTACAAACACTTGCACATGTTACAGACATGCACAAAGAAAATGTGAATAGGGTGTGCAGTGTTGCACATAAATGCAAGGGTCGAAAAGTCACGTGAAAAGTCTATAAGTGAGTCCATAATAACATATAAAACATGTATGCAAATATAGCAGATATGATATGCTAGTGGAGCTCATTTCCCACCTCTTGCAATACTGAGCCTAAGATTGTTTTTTTAGCTGAAGTGCTTTTTTGACTTGTTGTTCTCTGCCTAACTATTGCTGATCTCTGTCTGCATTTCATTTTAAATCGAAGTTTTTTATTTAAGGTTTGGTTACTTCTATTTTTTATCTTTTTTCTTGCACTACATTTGTTTTGTTTTAAAGATTTTTGTTCTTTTGGAGTTTTAGAGGTATCAGCTAGGGTCATTTAGAAAAATTAGTAAGGAATTCCTTTGTAGACAATGAACAATATCCAGCTAATTAGTGGGATTAGCTGAGAAATAGCATTCACTGTTTAAATAGAAATATTTGGCGGCATCTTGAATTAGCTAGAGTGCTTGTTTGAATTGCATTTCTCTGCCTGACTATTGCTAATCTCTGTCTGCATTTCATTTTGAATTGAAGTTTTTCATTTAAGATTTGGTTACATCTATTTTTTTCTTATGTTGAATTTGTTTTTTTTCAATTTTTTGTTCTTTTGGAGTTTAAGAGGTCTTCTCAGTGGTCAGTTAGAAAAGTTCGACAAGAATTTCTTTGCAGACAGTGAACAAAATCAACCTATGTAGTGAGAGGAGCTGAAAAAGAGCATTCCTCATTTAACTAGAAATATTTGGAGGCATCATTATTTAGCTGGAGTTCTTGTCTGACTTGTTCTCTGCCGGACTATTGCTGATCTCTGTCTGCATTTGATTTATTTCAATCCACCCACACTATTGCTGTTGCACTGTTAAACTTGATGGCATTTGAGTTGCTTGCCCCTACTATAAATCTGATTTTGGACACTCTTCCCAGTCCCATCTAATCTGATCATTCTACTGAGTACTTACAGGTCAGTTGGGAAAGCCCACCCCCTTAGTCTCTTCAACTTAAATTATCTTCTGTATCCTCTCTTCCCACTTACTAAAAATTGTAGTTTATTTAGCTGCTTTTACTGTATCTGTGCTTCTTCCTACTTTATTACTTTATTACTTTATTTTGCTTTTTGCTGTTTGCTCTTAAAGTGTTCACTTGCATTTATTCTGCTACATTTATTATTGCTTGTGTGTAGCCTGATTAAATTGTAGCTGTTATTCTAACCCTCTTAGTTTTGATGTAAGCATTTGTGCTTCAAACTAGTTATCTTACATAAGGACGGTTTGTGGTCTACACTCTTGTGGCAAGAGAGGTTAGGAATTATTAGTTGAAGGCGCATAATTTCAGTTATTATAAAAGTGTCTTAGTTTTGATGATTTAAACTCTTGGGACACAGGCCAGTTATTTTACATTAAGAAGGTATGTGGTCTATACTCATGTGGGAGGCGAGGGTAGCCTCTGACCTTCTGAGCTGGGAATTGCTGGTGAAGGCTTATTATGGCTGTTTATCTAAGTGTCTTTGTTTCAACTTCAGCACTTGGGCTCTAAACCAATTATTTTACATTAGGAAAGTTTGTGGTCTACACTGTTGTGGCAGGAGACGATAGCCTACACCCTTCTAAGCTAGGAATTTCTGGTTGAAGGTTTATTGTGTTTGTTATTCTGAAAGTCTCTTAGTTCTGGTTTAAGCACTCGGGCTCTAAACTAGTTATTTTACATTAAGAAGGTGTGTGGTCCACCCTTCTGAACTGGGAATTGCTGGTGAAGGCTTGATGTTCCTGTTATTCTAAGTATCTTTGTTCTGGTTTAAGCACTTGTGTTTAAAACCAGTTATTTTACATTAGGAAGGTTTGTGGTCTATACTCTTATAGGAGGAGGGGGTAGCCGTCACCCTTCTGAACTGGGAATTGCTGGTGAAAGCTTATTGTGCCTGCTATTCTAAGTGTCTTTGTTCTGGTCTGTGGTCCGCACTCTTTTGGCATTACTGTCTAGACAGATTATTTTAACTACTAGAGCATCTAGTTTGCTCATAGCTGAGCATTGCTTATCAACTTGCTTGTCTTTTTGACTTGTTCAATATTATGGATATGCACCTTCTGACTCTCTCTGTGGCCAATCTGGTTGAGATGTGTATTCTGAGATATTGTAGCAATTGCCTTATGTAAACCAACAACCAACTTATTCTTAATAAAGCAGACAGTGTATGTGAGAGGTGTAAATACACTTTAACTCTGGAGGCAAATCTCTGTCATACAACCAAAACTAATCCTATTGAGGTTGTCAGTGATTCATGCACCACACCTACTGCACAAGGTAAAGACCTTAAACATAAAACTACTTATGCTGAGACACTTACAGGTAACCTTCCTAAAACACTAAGACCTCCTGCACAATGCAATCAAAGAAAGGGTCTTTAGCCATCACATAAACACTCTCTTAAAACACCACCCACAGCTACCCATCATAACACTGTATCCAGTGCCTCCACTGCTAAGCCCTTAAGGCAAATCAGCACACAGCCAAATTTCCTGGTCATTGATGATGCTGTAGTGAGGCACATCAATGTCCCCCTCACCAGACTGAGTAAGGAGAGAGTCACAGTTAGCTGCCTTTTCTGGTCTAGAATCTGTCAAGTCACACAGGCACTCAGGTTATTGAACCAGAGGTGCTAGTATGATTCTGTCACACCCTTAAGAGTCGACCCAGTGGTCAGGGATCTGTGTACACAAGTAGACAGTAGCCTTACCTTTGACCTCCACATGGCCACAGTGGTGAGAAATCCTTTTATGTTGCACAACTTATAAGTAAGGGCATTGCATATAGGACCAAAGAGATCATTATCCCACTGTAGTCTCCCCTTATCAGACCAGTCATAGAGTACAATGCTCCGTTTGGTATGTACCTGACCAGGCACATGCCGCAAATTGTGTGTCAAAGGTTCATTACTAAAAAATACAAGGCATAACAAACTTGACTTATGCAGAGCTTCTTAATGCCCTTTACATCTACTCAGTCTCCTATAGATTACAGAGGGACGATCTATGCCTGGCTTACAAGGCAGCCAAAAAAAACGCACTTATGTATGTCATATATCTGTAAGCCAAAGAGTACCAGAAATACGGGTCTGTATTATAACATCAAAGTCTTACAACTTCGAATGCTATAATATCGACTCCATTCAATCGAAAAACCAGAAAACCGAACAGTCAGAATAGCAAATTTTTTTCCCAGGAAAAATATTTGCTGTTCCGACAAACATACACACAACACAAGCACACCAAAATAAATAATCCACGCACATACACTTCACAAAACCCTACACTAAGCCATAAACCACTAGCTATCCACTTACTTTAATCCAGCCCTAACCCTAAGGTCCCTAACTATCGCACACTCACCTTACCCGCTCCCTAACCCTAACTCACCTACCCCACCCTAACCCTCCCGTCCACACAAACGCACACTTACCTGACCCATGCCCTAACCCTAACTCACCTAACCAACGCCCAATTGCACACTCACCTTCATTCGCACACTTACCTTAAAGGACAACTGCACCCTCAGACTCAAAAAACATATTTATTTCATCATGGTTTGGTGTTTTCTACATTTTAACAGCACTCTGGGACTATTCAGAGCTTTTTAGATATTTTTATATCAATTTCTGACTCTGACCACATGGGGGCTGGCATTTTGAAATAATTCAGACTGTTTACTCTGCCTCTAAGTATCCCAGAATGCATTGTTTGTCTCCAAAAAATTGCATCAGATCTGCCACGTTTTCCCTTAAGCTGCTGTCACTTCATTGACTTAACAGGCATTCACTGCTGTCTTAAAGTCCCCTACTTTTGGTTAAAATGTTATCCTTTTTCAATGACTACTTCAAACACAAGCAGTGCAAATGCTACAGAATGGAACTCAAAAGTGCATTTTATTGCTTTTGTTTCTTAGAAATGCTAATTTGCTTTCTTTTGTGAAGGCTGAAATCTAGTTCTTCAAGGCATCTCCCCTCCCACTTCACACCTACCTTCCCTAGCTGTCAAAGAGCTAAGGGTAATTTGACCAATTGTCTGCATGTGATTGACAGCTCACAGCAGGTGACCAGAGTAATGTACTGTTTTCTTGTCAGCCTTTCCCTCCTTACAGTGGGACACTTTTTTTGTTGCACTCCTCCTGTCAATTTTAGACCCAAGCTACATAGCACTGGGAATAATCACCGTTTTGCAAAGCATCAAACTCCCACTTATTTTTCCTTCCCGTTTGATTAAATAGCTAACAAATGACACACTATAAACATGAAATATTTCACAGACTTGCATGACAGCACCAACAAGCTTTTTTAAGACATAATTTAAAAAATTACGGTATTGCATACTTCTTGTAATCTGATGTAGTGTTGTCGATTAATTGTGACAGACATCTGCTTCTTATGTAAAAGCGTGCAATTAATGTATACGCATGCTTATTGCAAATTTATGCTCTTAGGTTTTGCAGCTGTTATTGTGCTTCTGCCTGTAATTTGTCACATATTGGTAGGGCAATGTAAAGCAATATGACAATACAAAAACAAAGTTTACAAAATTTAGAAATTACATCCAAAAATGAGACTCACCCACACTTACCCACTCACCTCACCACACTCACCCACTCACTCACCTCACCACACTCA
>NC_056732.1:890313227-890375727 GCF_019279795.1 Protopterus annectens | reverse complement strand
GAATGAGAAAAGATAGGTGGTTCTGTATTGTAATGGGCTGAAATGGCAGAGGCATGGATCTTAATTGATGAAAAGGATAGGCCTCTGTCCAGCATCTCAGTTAAGTATTGTAAAATCTGAGGAATGTTTGCAACAAACCTGTCAATTCCTTGTGCCTGGTTCCAAGCACAGAATCTCTTCCATTTTTCTGATAAGATTTTCTGGTACTGGGCCTCCTGGCCTCCAAAATAGCATCCATCACAGCTTTGGAGAGATGAGTGTTCTGAATGGCTACATTATCTGCCATGCTGCCAGATTTAATGTCCTGAATTGGCTGTGCAGGATCTGATTGTTTTGTTGGGTCAGTAAGAGAGGAATTTGAGACAATGTCCAGGCTGGACCTTGAGACAAATTCTTTAGGATTGGGTACCAGTGCTGGTGTGGCCAGTATCATTTTTGGCTTCTCTTGTCTGACCTTTAGGATTACCTTGCGGAGGAGAGGCAGTGGAGGAAAGGCATATACTGTTAGGTTTTTCTAGCTGAAGGATAAGGCATCCACTTTCCATGCTTGCTTGTGATAAGTGTTTGTGCAGAATCTCTGTAGTTGGCAGTTGTGAGGGGAGGCAAACAGATCTATGTCTGGGCATCCCCATTTCCTTGTTATCATGCTGAAGACTTGTGGATCCAGTTTCCACTTGTGGGGATCCATGAGGTTTCTGCTTAGTTTGTCTGCCAGAGTATTTATCTTTCCTGGCAGGAATTGTGCTTGCAGGTGAACTTGATAAGTCAATGCTGTGTCCCACAAAGTCATGGCTTGTCTGCAGAGGGGGTAGGAATGTGTGCCTCCCTGCTTGTTTATGTACCACATGACTGTAGTATTGTCTGTCTTTATCAGTAGTTGTCCTGGATGAAGTAGATCCTTGAAAGCTGTCAGGGCATTTTGAACAGCTAGCATCTCTTTTTGATTGCTATGAAGATGCGTCTGGCTTGCGGGCCATGTGCCCTGAATACATTTTTCTGCCATGTGGGCGCCCCAGGCGTAATCTGATGCATCTGTTGTTAGTGTCTGCCTGGCTGTGGGTAAAGTGAATGGCTGTCCCTTGTTGTGGTGACAGGCCTGTGCCCACCATCAAAACTCCTGTTGCAGGCAGGGAATGAGGGTAATTAATGTTTCCAGGCTGTGGCAATGTTGAGTCCAAACACTTTTTAGATACCACTGTAGTTTCCTCATATGCAGTCTGGCATATGGAATTAGCAGGATGCAGGATGCCATGAAGCCCAAAGACTGCAGAATTTTTCTTGCAGATAACTGGGTCTTTGTTGCCAACATTTTGAAGTAAGAAGTCAGTTGCCTTTGTTTGTCTAGCGTGAGATAAGCCATCTGGGCAGTTGTATTTAAGCTTGCACCCAGGAATATTATCTCTTGAGAGGATACGAGTTTTAATATATTTTCGTTTACTGTGTACCCTAGGCAAATTAGTAATCTTTTTACAAATGCCAGATGCTTTAGTAGAATGTCCTTGTTCTCTGCTTGAATAAGGCAGTTGTCCAAGTAAGGATATATTTGAATTCCTCTTTGTCTGCAAAATGCAAATACTGGTGCCAGGCATTTTGTGAAGACACTGGGTGCAGTAGATAAGCCAAAGGGCAGTGCAGAGAATTGCTAGTGCATTGAGCCAGCTATGAATCTGAGGTATCTTCTGCAAGATTGTCTGATTGGGACATGCAGGTATGCCTCTTTTAGGTCCAAAGTTACAAGCCAAGCCTTCTTGCCCAGCATGGGCAGAAGCTGCTGCAGAGTCAACATTTTGAATTTTGGAACGTCCAGAAATGTGTTTAGAATAGACAGGTCCAGTATTAGTCTCCAGGCTTTGTCCTTTCTGGGTATCAAGAAAAGTCTTGAGTAAAATCCTTGTCCCTGCTCTTGCTGTGGTACTCGCTGAATTTCCCTCATGTCCATGAGGGATGAAACTTGCTTTTGTGCTTCTGCCCATTGATTGTATGTCAGGTCTGGCATACCTTTTGCCCTTGGCAGGGTGTGAAAGTGGAACCTGTAGCCCTGAGACACTATATTCAAGACCCATTTGTCCTGGGTGATCATGTGCCAATTTTGTGAAAAAAGTGCTAGTTTTCCCCCTAAGGGGGTTGCCAAAAGATAAGTGCTTGGTGCTGGCAGAGGAAAGTCATTGGGACTGTTTCCTGTATAGCTGTGATTTGTCTTCTCTGCTTTTGGAGGTAGAAGTACCCCATTTTTTAGATCTGTATGAGCCTTGGGGCTGGGATCTGCCTCTGGGGCATCTGTATCTGCCTCTTTGTGGCCTGTCTGACACCAGAAAGGACCAATTCTTTGTGGGCCAGTTCCTGCTAAATCTGGGTGGCTGCACCTGTAAGAAATCCTTAACTGTCTGCATGGACTTTGCTTTGTCCTCCATTTTCTTCAACACCTCCTCTGCTTTAACACCAAAGTATCATGCTGTAATGGAGCGTCTAATAATTTTGCTTTAACATGATCAGGCAGATTCTGTTCCTTTAACCAAGCATGCCTCCTAATGACAGAACTCGTAACAGCGGCCCTGCAAGAGGCCTCCAGAGAATCAAAACCACATTGCAAAGTATGCCTTCCCACTTGTTCAGTTGCATGCAATAAATCCTGCATTTCCTTGTTTTCTGCACATTCAGAATTTGTTAATATTTTCTGTTTAAGCAGTGACATTAAGTATTGCTGATATTTAAGCATATGAAATTGACAATTTAAAGCCCTCTCAGCCACGGTAGCAGAAGTGTAAACCTTTTTCCCCATCTGTCCAGTGCCCTTGAATCCCTATCAGAGGGGATAGGGTTTGTTGCAGTGGAAGCCATGACCCCTTTGGGACCCTGAGAAATAGTTTCTGGGTCAGCAGCAGGGTTTTTATAAAGAAATTTATGTGAATGTGGAACCCTGTAGTATCTGTCTGGCTTAACAGGTGCAGGGGGTAAAGAGTCAGGAGACGGACCAGACTCTGAAAATACATCATCTACAATGTCTAAAACAGGGGGGATAGCAAGAGGCCTGTGCTGAGGTAGTAAAGGAAAGTCTCTGAGCCTTTTCTTAGATTCTGAGTAGTCTTGGCTCTCCCAGTGGAAGTGCTCCCTCATGGTATACAGGGTTTCCCCAAAAGAATAATCCTCAGGAGGAGAGGCTGAAGGGATAGATTCTTCAGCAGCAGAATCCTCATAGGGAGGAATAGAGTATTCCTGTTCAGAAGAAAGTCATAAACTATATCAGGCAGCACAAAATAGGACGAAGTGCATTCAAACAGGGGCTGTGTGTAGAATTACATTTTGAATTCACTAGGAAGACTTATCTTACCAATGAAGCAAAAAATGCAGACGAAAATGCAGGCAATCCAAACTTTTCAGTCGTCCCTCAAACAAATGCAGTTGACAGGATACACATACAATGAAAAGGAGTTCCACACACCACATGGATTTTATTAGGTTGAGTGGGCTGGGTAAGGCAGGTCTGACATCACAATGTGGGAGGAGCACTGGCTCTTCTATACAGCATGCAAATCAGGCAGGGATTACGTTACTTTGGGGGAGGAAACATCCCGATAGCTAGAGCAAGAGCAGATGGCAGATGTGACATCATAATTTCAGAGCCAGCTACAGGTTTTTCAAGTTGGTTTGCAAAGTGAAACAAAAACAGTATAGAAAGCTAGGAAGCAGAACAGGGAAAACAGTTGAGTGGGTTATTTTTTAAAGCTGCAAGGGTGATTTTTTTTAAGCTTTATCAAAGAACAGGGACTGGAAGAGTCAGCAGGTTGGGGAATCTGCTTTAATATCCTGTTGTTTTCCTTTAACCCTGTCCTTAACTTTCACTCCACAGCTGATGAAATAGCAAAGCTGCAGAAACGGCCCACTGAATACTTTCCCTAGGAAAGTAGTCGGTGTTCTGCAGGTTCGCTATTTCCAGCGTTCACTCTACTGGGTTTGATATTATAACATTCGAAGTTGTTAGACTTCGATGTTATAATATAGACCTCAGAAATACAAATTCTAGGGACCCGAAGTTTGTCTGTGACAAACAGAACATGCTGGAGAGACAGATATGTGGATATTTTGGATTCAGGTCCTTAAGGAGAATAGCCAACCATACTGAATATTATATTCATAAATTAGCAGAAAGTATTTTAAGACGTAAGCCAGTAAGGGAATGGAGAAACAATTTTACCAACAGAAATGACTTACTGGAGGAAATTAACAAAGGAACTAAGGTAATGGGATCAAATAACTAGAGATGGAAGGGCATGAGAATGACATGAGTCCAAGCAGTAGTTCTGACTGCAGATTTGCACCTGCATTTCCTTGCAGGGATTGATAACAGAGTATAGGCAGATAGAAAGGGATAGGGAAGAGATAAGTGAAAGACCAGCTCTGGTAGATTTTTTGAATGACTCTAGAACAGAATTTTAAGTGACCACATATTTTGGGAATGTAGTAAGTTGGCTGATTTAAAATAATTTCTGAACAATGCTTTCTCAAAAATGTTGTGGGATCAAATGGTTATAAACAAGGAAATTATTATTTTGAGCTGAGAGATAGTATCTGAATTCTGGGCAGGGCTAGCCATGCAGTAGTGTAAACCTTGGCTGTAGATGATTGTCACTACTGAAGTGACATCCCATGTGCAAAAATGAGAAAAAGGGGTTATAGAAGGATGGATGGATTGATATTGTATATGAAATGCACATTATAAGGCCATACTAAGTGTAATGTTATTGATTGCTATTAATGCAATTACTAAAAGCTAGAAATCAAAGGTAAGCTGGGAGACTGTAAGAACCATTTGAATGGGTTGGGGCTAATTGGAATGGAGTCAGACTGTATTCATGCAGGTTGATCACCATTACTTGGAATCAAACAAAATATATGGTCAGCCAATTTTCATCCAGTGAGCATCTCGTTACCCACTCATTATAGTTACTTTCTTGAGTATATTCACCTCAAACATTTAATGGCAATTACCAATGCTAGCATTTTATGAAATAGATCCCTAGGCAAAGTATCTCATGGGCAGTTCTGTTGCACATAGATACCACCTGTTCCTCCCCTGTGGCCCTTACTTATTTCACCCCATCCTTGCGCACCACACCATGCAGATGGCTTACTTCTTTCTTGGTTTTATTTTCATATTTTGACTTACATTTTTGCTTGGCTTCCTTCTAATACACCTTAACTGCCACAAACTCCAGTACAATAGGTGTGAAGGAAGAAAGTGAATTATGCAAGACAACTGGCATCCACTACCCCTCTCAGATATCATAGACTTCTAAAAGTTGTAAGGCCCATCCTAGAGGTTTTCATAACCTTTAACTCCACTGATATCCTAAAAAGAATTTGAATAATTAAAGAAATTCTGGCTTAATTTTTTTTCCAAAGAAATTAAATTGTGTCTAAAGCATGATGTTCAAGCTAAAAAAATAGCTCCCTAATAAACTGTGAATAAAAATGCTTGCAAAGCTATATAAATCCTTTCTGAGGATAGTAACTGCCTCCTTCACCTTTCAAAATGATATTTGCCTTCTGTATACCATTGTGGTGTTAGACTGGTATGAAAGTAAAAGCACAAATGGCCACAGACATATATTAACAAGGATAAAAATCACACAGATACAGGGAATACATGCAGACTGTACACAGAAGGAATCACGGCCAAAAACTCAATCACAGAACCAAACCCTGTCTAATAGTAATACTGCTTATTAGGGTACTGTGTCAGTGATAAATTGTTTTCAGACACATCCTTCCTACAGAGGTATGGATACCCACTCATTATGTATAAAAGCAGAAAAATGCGGACAGCTTGCTACTTACAAATTCCCTTTTTACGCAAAACTTGCAATAATTTACATCTCAGAAAACCCCATTATCCATCAACAACAGTGAATTTATTGACTGTACATGACTGATAACTGATTGGGTGAAGAAGGCGTTGCAGTAAAGTATTTCACCTGCTTCATACAAATCACACTAGTTCTTCAGAGGTAGAAAAATGTCTTTTTAAGGTGAACAGTTTGGCAGCAGTGACAATCACTTAATATACAGACTGCTACTGTGACCAGCAATTAAAGCCACATTTGTTGACTATATACACCTTAATTTTACATTGTGATAAAATAAAAATAATAATAGTTGGCCACAGTAGTTTACATTCCCACCAGACACACACACACACACACACACACACACACACACACACACACACACACACACATATGTACACCGATATACCAACCAACTACAGCAAATCATATGCCTGTACATTTCAGATGTCTGACTTGGATCAAGTCAGTCAATAAAAGCATAAACAATGGCTATATGTATTTCATGTTCCTGCTTTTAGGACTATATAATGTAACCTATTGCAGTTTAATCTACCACAACTCTGTCTAAATTCTCTGACACAAACTCAAAATTGCTTGCGTGCATGGTCACACATGCACCGACACACACACACACACACACACACACATATATATATATATATATATATATATATATATATATATATATATATATATATAAAGTTTAGAACAATCATTACTTTTCAAGCAAATCCTAAGTTTAAGTCAAGCTCTGTATGAATGTATAATATTTTATGTCCCGTTCTTTATAGCTAATAGTTCATGTCTACATACAATTATTAAGTTAATAAATTCATCATATGAGAGAGGAACTTTATTTTTCCAATACCTTTTATTATTTTACTAGTTATTGCCAGAACAGGGCAAAGAAAGGGCATTTGAGCCGTAGATACAATTTCAAGAATTTGAATAAAATCAATGATTTTGATATATTACATCTATCTGACCACAATAATTGGGTAAAGTTATTAATATCTTTCTAAAAAGGGGATATCATCTTGCATTCATACACCATATGTACTCAATCAGCTACTATGTCAAAGTCACATCTCCAACATTTAATTGTAATAGTTTTGTACACTAATTTAATTTTATTCGGTATGATAAAAGCTCTATGCAAAAAGCTCAGGTTAAAATTTTCCGATACAATAAAGATGTAGTTTTAGCTGCTGATTTTTAATACTGAATTCTTATTTTTATCTGAATGTTTTATTAATATTTGTGTAGAATAATTCCAAAATATGTTATCAGAAAATAAAGAACAAGATTTAAGAATTCTATAAATCATTTATAAATAAGACTTACTATTTATTATATTGCTATTAACATTTATTAAAAATTCTATAAATTTTTGGAAAGATTCCAGCTTTAAATCATATGTCATATTGATTTTCATATCCACATAGTCTCTACATATCTGAAATAATAATTAAGCAAACCAATTGTTTAGTTCTGAACTACATCTAGGCAGAAGATTAACTAGAATGTCAACCTTACTCCCATTAGGGAATTGATGCCAATACATTATATTATTATTTTCTTTCAGCTGTATCATTTTATTAACATTAAATATTTCTAAACATTATTTTATATAAGCAACTGGTAATATTGAAAAATGATTTTAATAATATGAGAGACAGAATCAGAGTCAATAAACTTCTTAAAAGAAATAAGAATCAAAGTAATATAAGGGACCATATGTGGAATATTATTCCCATTTAAATAATAATCTTTAAAAAAAACAGTAACAATTATTAAGAACATTTTTGTGTGATGCATAGTAACATATTTATTATTATTAAATATGTTTGACAAATTAATTTCCATTTTCATTCATTATAATGAATTAAGCCATAATGTGATGCTTTCAATGATAGCTTATCTGAATGTGAATATAATTCAACACCAGAAAATATGAACCTCCATTTTCAAACTTTTCCTATGACAGTTAAAATAAACCCTCTATTTATTTGGATACCAAAGAAATTTGAGAAGAATATTATTTATCTTTTTTAAAAAGATGTTGGATGGAGTCAGAATTAATGACTGAATAACAAATAAAATGTTTGTAAAAATTACCAAATTACTTAACATTAGATGATCTTCTGTTGTAAAGTTGATTGTGTATTCATATCTAAAATGTGCTTAAAATTAACTGTGACTAAATGTTTATAGTTTGAGGTTGCAATGATACCTAATTATTTTATTTGAGTGTTATCCCATGTAAATTGCTATAATTTTTACATGAGCTTTTTAACTTATTAATTACTAGAATATTAGTTTTATGATGAGTCAGTTTTAGACTTAAAATTGCCTCAGAATGTTTTATGAAGTCAACTATATGCTTTAATAATTTTTGTATATTACCTATTGTGAGAAGAACATCACCCATGAAAAGTTAAATTTTTAACACCAAATTATCTGCTACCCGTAATATTTTCATTTGACCTAATACAATTTGTGAAAGGCTCTATCATTACAGGAAATAACAAATAGTGATAATGGGCAACCCTGTTTCATCCCTTTTTGTATTTTAAAAGATTTCAAAAGAAAATAACCTGTTTTAACAGAAGAGTATGAATTATTGTAAAGCTTAGAAGTTGAAAATATAAACTCAACAGAGAAATTGTATTCCTTAAGTACTTTGAAAAGATAATACCAGTTTACTGAATCAAATGATTTATCAAAACTAAACTAAGAATTGAAAGTTATTTCTTATTTTTATTTGCATACTCTATTATGGTATTTAGTCTATATTATATTGCACTTGTCTGTTTAAAATGAATCCAATTTGGGCATCGTTGATCAATTTTGTTATAATTAAATTAATTATATTTGCTAAAATAGACATAAACAACTTAAAATCAACATTAAGAAGTGAAATAGGGTGATAAGAAGAACATTGTGAAGAATTATCTTGTTTTAATATAGATAATATAAGATAATATTTCCACGATGGGGGAAGTTGAGATGTATTTTTAATTTCTCTAAATGCTTTCAGTAATAAATTAATTACATTATCCAATAATACTTTATATATTTCTAGAATGAAAACTAAACTAAGAATTAAAAGTTATTTCTTATTTTTATTTGCATAATCTATTAAGGTATTTAGTCTATATTATATTGCACTTGTCTGTTTAAAATTAATCCAATTTGAGCATCGTTGATCAATTTTGTTATAATTAAATTAATTATATTTGCTAAAATAGACATAAACAACAAAATCAACATTAAGAAGTGAAATAGGGTGATAAGAAGAACATTGTGAAGAATTATCTTGTTTTAATATAGATAATATAAGATAATATTTCCACGATGGGGGAAGTTGAGATGTATTTTTAATTTCTCTAAATGCTTTCAGTAATAAATTAACTACATTATCCAATAATAGTTTATATATTTCTAGAATGATGCCATCTAGACCAGGTGCCTTATTCTTTTATTTGATCTTTAATTTCTTTTAAAGGAATGATTTTTTTTTAATTGTTCATTTGTTAATTATTATTTTTTAAGAATGTATCAACTATATTGTCATTGACTAAATCATTATCATTATTTATATTCTCATAATACTTCCTAAAGCAATCAAGAATATCCTTTATATCCTTTTTTTATATGTATTATCAATATGACAATATATTTCTTTAATATGGCTTAATTTACTCATTCTTTTTGACCTAATCGCTAATTTATGAAAATTTGAAGGGTTTAATTGAATATGTTTGACATTTTATCTTTTCTAAACTAATGAAGACCTGATGATTTAAAATGTTGACAAATTTTGTATTTAGATTTTTTAATTCTAACTGAGCAGATATATCATTATACTTTAAACATAAATGTAAATTATCTATTTTAGGCTGTAGTGTGTTCACTTCTCTATACTATCCTCTTCTTTTACATATATACCAGTTTGTTATTTGACCATTCAGGTACGCTTTCAAAGAGTCCCAAATAATGACATCTGAAACTTCATCGTTCATATTTATTTCAGTAAAATTATGTATCTTATTTAAAAACATTCTTTAAAACCTTTAACTTTAACAATATACTCTGGAAGCCTATTATGGTGTATTAATTTACTAGATTTTAATACAAAACCTTTAACTTTAGCAATATACACTGGATGCCTATTATGGTATATTAAATGACTAGATTTTAATATAAGGTTAAACACAAATGTATTGTGGTCAGATAAGCAGACAAGACACCACTGATATTTCTTTAATAACAGTAAGCAAATTATTAATAATAAAAAATATATCGATATTAGTTTGAGTTCCATTTCTATAAGAATAATGAGGGCATTAAAAGGAGTTAGATGATTTAAAATCATGAATATCTTTAAAATTCATTGAGTTGACAAAATAGATTAAATGCTTAGCTGACTGTAAAATTCTAGGTTTCCTTTTGTTTATCAGAGAAAATATAATTAAAATCACCAGCTATAACAACTTCACCCTTCATATAATAGGTTATAATGTCCAAATATTTTTTGCATCTTTACCTCCAACCCCTGGAATCCAAAAATAACTTACAAATGTATAGATTTTCTTGTTAAATTCAATTACAGCAAGACTCAACATACCATTTTTATTTGAGTATGAATCAATTACTTTTGTCATTACAGCTGAATTTCTCCACAAAATAAGTGTGCCTCTTCTTATATCTCTGAAACAAGAATTGGGTAATATTGAATATTTTTTTCACCATCAGTCTGCTAATATCATTATTAATCAAATGCATTTCTTGTAAAAATACTATATGAGCTTAATGTAGTTTTAAATATTTAAATAAGCCACTCCTCTTTAAAGAACTATTTAAACCACTGATATTAATAGATATCATTTAAAAGACCTTCGGGGAAATTAATAAAGCCTACATTTTTTTTGTTTTCTTTTTGTTTTCTTTACTGTGTAGGCATCACACCATGCTGTTTACACTTAAGTAAGCAGGTTTTCAATTCAGTAAGCACTGCTGAATGGCGATCATGCACCTGCCAATATGGGAAGTTCCGTGGCATGCAAATCACCTCATAAGCAGGTGGATCTCATGCAAATGAGTCAGGTAGAGTGATCCATCAAGTAAATAGGCAGCTCTTCAGACCCCATGTCAGTAATTGCAGTGTACACAGAAAAATATTATGTACAGGAGTGTAGACAGACAAAAGGGTTTGTAAAATCTTAGATATATGGACAAAAATGGCATACCACATGCAGAAATGAGCAAAACTATCCTCCTGTGTGTCTGAAAAACTAAAGGAAATAAGTTCATATAATTTTATTTATTTGTTTATTTTTTAATAATTTGGGCATGTTTGTATAGCATGCCACAGTGCACAAACATGCTTTATACAAAAAAAAATGGGAAAAACAAAATTAATATTATGTGACAGAAATGCATTACTGGACCCTTACATGGAGTATCTACAATGGTGCATTGGTGCTGTTGCTAATGTGGTAGGGTTATGAAGTGTGTAGTTTTCTGGCTGTGACACAGATCCTATGCAAATGAGGTAGAGTTACTGATTAGCATAAAGGGGAAATTGTGTCTACAGATCCCCTTTGTGTAGGCAGAGAAAGAAGCTGATGTTTACAGAGGAGGTATGTGACATCAGGGGAGGGTGTGTCCAATGACTTCTAAGCTTATTTCAGCTTAGCTGCACCTGTTTGCATGGTGCACCACCATGCTGAGCATGTCCATTCGGGGGGGGGTGCAATAACTTTTAAGCTTTGTTTACCTATGGAACGCACGTTTGTATAGTGCACTGAAGTGATGAGAGTATCTAAAAAGCCAATGACATATTAATCAGTCTTAATCATTGTGTAACTTAACCTACCACCATTAAATTATGTTAATTATATACTAGGCAGGTGGAATGCATCATAGTTAACCAATCACACATTCTGCATCTACAGCATAGCTCTATAAAGTATACATACACATTACAATCTGATTTTTTCCCCAATACCTCTGGACCATTGGAGTACACACTTGGGAATTTTAACCTGAAAGAATGCTAAGGACAGCTGCAGGTCTGCTACATCTGTATGTGCTAGATACTAAAGGCAGTGCTGCTGATGCTGACAACAGGCCTAGACAGAGAAGGAGAAGAGTGTTCAGACCCAGGGTAACCTTCCAGGAGCTACATGAGCTGGAGATTGTAGATCACTACAGGGTGAACATGGACAAACTACAAGAACTCACTGAGGTCTGCCACCCTCAACTCAGACCAAGAGTCAACAGAGGGGAACCCATCCCAGTGGAAAGAAAGGTATGTGTAGCCCTTAGGATACTAGCTAAAGATTCTTTGCAAACCAACTAGGGACATGATGGAGGATCTCACAGGCATCATCATCAAGGGTACTCCACCCGTTCCTGGATGCCAAGATACCACATGCCAATAAGCATATTTTCTCCCCCCAAACCTGAGGCGAGGGCCAGCAATATGCAACACTTCTACCATGTAGCACACTACCCTGAGGTACTAGGTGCCATAGATTGCACTCATGTACACATCAAGGCACCACCCAGTGAGGAGGGTAGAATCTATGTCAGCCGCAAGGGGTACCACTCCAACTCCCAGGTCATGTGCAATGCCCATGGGATTGTCATGAATGTGTGTGCTGGCAGCCCTGGCAGTTATCACAACTCCCATATCTAGCACACTTCATATCTGAATCAGATGTTTGCTAGGGGGAACATCCCACCCAGTCATTTACTGGGGGATACTGGCTATGTACTGGAACTGCGGATGAAGACATCCATCACAAATGCACCCACACCCACAGAGGAATGCCATAATGAGGCACATGCACAAACTAGGAACATTATAGAGCATGCGTTTGGGCTTGTGAAGTCCCAGTTTTGGTGCCTCAATATATCTGGTGGAGCCCTGCAGTACTCTCCAACTACATGTGCACATATGTTCACAGTATGTGCCATGCAACACAATATGATCATGTGGAAGCAGCTGCAACAAGATCAGCAAAGGGAAGGGATACACAGCCCCCCACCAGTACCTAGTTCACCACAGCCACAGTCACAGGAGCACTCGGAGGAGGAACATACTGATGATGTCCTGTAGGTAGACATAGGCATGCCCATTACGCCCTGGCATTGGTTAAGAGACAATGCATAGTACATTCACTGACAACCTAGGGCCCTAGGGACTGACACCATGTTCCCAATGCTCCCACGTTGAAAATTGTTCCACTATTTTTATACCCAGTAGGAATAAACACATTAGGAGCAACACATTCTCCAATTGTAACACCTCCGGTGTAGTTTATGTAGCTGTGTGTTCCCCCTGTGGTTCGTTCTATGTTGGAAAAACTGAGAGGAAATTAAAAACCAGGATGTATGAACACCACTATGAAATAAAAAAGGAGAATATTAACAATGCACTGTTTAGACACACTCTTTTATGTCCATCAGCCTCCTTTTATTTTTTTGTCATTGAAGTGGTTCCTAAAGAAATCAGGGGAGGTATGTGGGAGACCAGGTTAGAATACAGAGAGCTGTATTGGCAGATCATATTAGATGCCACTATGATTCCTGGTCTCAATGATACAATTTCCATAATGCCAATTTTAAAGTTAAGGAGTGCAAAACTATAATCTGCCACCAGAGGACAACATCACTTTTTATAAGAAACATTAGAACAAATCAACCTCCACTTATTAAGTTACTTTTGTATATATTTATAACAATAATTTATATGATGAATTAAATTAATGTTTTATTTATGTTATACACAATACAGAATTAATTACTATTTATTGTACACATTAATATGGTTTTTGAATGTGTTTTAATCATATTATGAGAAAGACAACTGTTTTTTCTTTCTGTTTTTTTATATACTTTTTTTCACTTTAAGTATTAATTTAAATATGTAATTGTTTCTATGAAATCATTGATTCATACATGGTTTTAAAGATGTATTTAAGTAGATGTGAATGTTGTAATGGTGTTTTGCCTTGATGAAGATTTTCGAAAACGTATTTTATATACCAGCGTTTGGGTTTTTTTATCATTAAACTGCCTTGTATTCCATCTTTTCTTGGTACTTGGTCTGTACACTCATTTGGTTCTCCTGAGCGATCATACTGTTGTTTCTGAAGTTGAATACCCTACCTACATTTGACTGGATGGACTACTCTTAAGACCATTAGAAAATATTTCTATAAAGATAAACTTATATAGAAAGTGAGCATTAGACTATACACCACTGTAGGTAAAAAAACACAATTATGATTACGATTTTCCCTTATTTTATTTATGTGGTAAGTCACATGCTGGTGATGATCAATGATTTAATAAAGTGGAAGATACAAACTTTGAAGGAAGAATGTATAAGTGTGATATATAAGCATATATTTCCAATGCAGGCATTGCTGGCTCTTTGTAAGTGGGATGGGGGCTTCTCACCTTCCAAGACAGGTCAGAGAATTTAACTTGGCACAATGGATTAAACAACATGAGGAGGGCAATGAAACTGAACTTTGCAGGGGAACGTTGTGGCTCTTTACAGAGAATCAATATGGTGAAGGCTTATTGAGTATTAGGGGACTGGTCTTAAACAGTATGGAGATATGACATGGAAACCACCAATATATGGAAACATTTGGGATGAAAAGGAGTTCAAGAGTAAAATCCTCAATCAAGTGCAGGAAGAATACAACAAAGTGGGTATAAGTCATTTCAGCAGCTAAAACAGTTGGATGCTATAAATAAGGTTAACACTAGACAAGAGGAAAGAGTACATCTTTACCAAAAGCTACAAAAGCATTATCAAGTTGGAAATCTAAATTTTGGCTTTTTTAGTATATTGATGAAAGTTTACCTAGAATGTTTTCACGCAAAGAGATGAAAGATGGCAGAGAAGCTCAATGGACTAAACAGAGCAGTATGAGAAAGGGAAGAGGTAGTTTAATTTATAAAGACATAAGACAATGCAGGAGTTTTAAAAGGAGTCCAGGTTAGTGAGAGAGAGAGCGAGAGAGATATTACTGAAGGTTAACGAGACTATGCATGTAAGAGTAAAACAAACTGAATGGGCCTCAGGTATCCATCATCTTAAGAAATGGCCCAACCCTTGGGACCAGTATATGATGATCCTACATTTGTGGTACAGTACACACAGTAAAATAATGTGGGATAGAGGAACCAGAGAAGAGAGGTGCTGGAGATATGGAGCAAAGTGATGCAAAGATGTCACATATGTTTTGGAAGTGTAGAAAGGCATAGCAGAGAAGGAAGAAAGTGATTAGAGGCTGGGAGGAGATTTTTAGAAAACTGATTACTTGGTTGTAGGAAACTCTAGGATTGGGAATAGAGAAACAAAAATTTAAATGGTAAAATAAAGAATACAAGATTATAGCAAACATTTGTTTCAAACACATTACTATTAATGCATTATCCAACTACTGCTAGGCATGTCTGGTGAACTACTCTGCAACTGGGACTACACTGGTGTGTTTTAAATATTCCTTAATATACCATTGATAAAATAAGGCTAAATACTGTTTTTATTTCTGCTATTGCATGACTAGCCTAAGTCTCTGCATTTATTACCCAGTAGTTTCTGCTCTGCTTAATACTGCCTACTCCCCATTTGCAGAAGTTCTACTCACCTCACTCTAACATCTATATCTCTGCTCTCATTTACAGTGTTTAAATATGCCTGCTGAAGTTTTTACTGAAAACATAACTCTGCTGATTTGCCTTTCCCTCAGGACTGTATTCTGCGATCTGAAGCTGCGGCGGTCTACTACTTGCCCGACCATCTTCCACCACAGAGCTGCACTAGTTATTAAAATCTGTATGTGTATTTTTTTTTCATTAAAGTATCTTACTTGTTGTTCTGAGTGAGTAGTGTGCAAGGATGCTAAGGCCTGCCATAGACCCCCCTTTTCTCTTTACAACTGACTTAAAATTAACAGCATCCCTTAATCAACAGTCGACCCTAACCTTCCTCCTGATTTACTGTTAGCGACTGCCCATAAAAGTTACAGTGATGTTGCCAGTCACAGTTAAATATAATCAGACTTTAACCAGTACCTTACCTATCATAGTTCACTGTTTTGGTTCTTTGCTGAGTTCCTTACTTTATGGAGTTGATTCAACCTGCTCAGTTCACCCTCGCTATCGCTCAGGCTCACTTCGCTCCCCAATCTGACCCATTATCCCACCCGCCTTGCCTATACCCCAATTTATTCAAACCACAATCAACTGACTTCCTTAACACCTCCCACCAGCCAATCACATCATCCTCCAATCACTCCCACCTCTCTTTCCTTTCACCACCTGCTCATTAATTTGTTCTGTGGTGCTCTGCCACATCACACTATCCTTTATTCCTCTTATAACTCCCAAACCAGATAACTTAACTCCACGTATACTGCCACCACCTCCTTCAACTATCACCATGCTTGTACCTTCTATTTTCTTAGCAATTCTCCTCTCTCTAGGCTACCATCTAACTTCCTACCACTGCACTATCACTAACCACAATCACCTAAACTCCCCCATGCTAACCTATTCAAACACTCACCACCATAATCGCATATACATTTCACCTACCATCATCAACCACACCCCCTTTGAAATCACCTACAAAGAAACTAATTATAAAAAACTACCCAGTTTACTCACATACCATATGATCGCCAATTACCTACACACACAGACCACTGCTCCTAACTAACTTGCACTCAGTGACAACATCCACCCTAACCCAGAGCCCTCCACTACTATACCCACTATTACAAACCTCCATGTACCTAATATCTCTTCCAAGCAAAATCCTTCTGACCTCTTAATAATCAGTAAAAATATCTGCAGCATCATGAATAAAACTGAAGAGCTACATGCCTCTATATCCTTCTATAACCCTGACATTGTACTCCTAACCGAGACCTGGTTCAAACCCCACATCAAAACTACCATCATAGCATCTCCTGGCTATATCCTTAGATGTGATCGAATAGCTAAAAGAAGCAGGGGCATTGCCCTGCTTTACAGGCACAACCTTAATTTCCAACAAATACATAAAGATATCTCCACTTTCTGCTATGCAGAAACCCTGTTTGCAAATATAAAATTAAACCAGCAGATTATAGGTGTCTACTTACAACCATGTGACAATATTGCCACTCTGGAGTCCATTTTACATTGTACTTCCACCACCCAACCTCAGGAAACACTTATCCTGGGGGACTTCAATATTGATCGGGCCTCTATCACTGCATCCACCCACAAAGTACCACTTAAACCTATTTAATTCACACAGCTTATCCAAACTCCCACCCGTATAGACAAATCCACCAAAAAGGAATCCATATTAGACTGGATACTAACCAACAAGCCTTCATCTTCCAATATATCTGGTACGTTACCCACCTCTCTCAGTGAACACCTACCCACATTCATACTAAGACAGCACACAAAACCCATAAAAACCCCCATCCTACTTTCTATCCATAGTTCCAAAAATTTCCTACCAGACCAATTTATCAACACCTTAAAAAAAAAAAAATGGTCATCTCTTAAAACTCTAACATTAGATGAAGCCATGGAGTACTTTAATACTACCTTCTTAGGTATCCTTAATCTTTTGGCCCCACAATGTATAATTCATACTAAAACCAACCCAGCCCTCTGGACCTCAAAGGACACAAGATCCCTTCTCAAACAATGAGACATAGCTTGGGCAACCTGGCATACCAACAAAACAACTACAAATTGACAATACTTTCTAGAGCTCAGAAACAAAGCAAAAACAAATACATAATGACAAAAAAGTTATTATATCCAGCTACAAAAAAACTCAGTACAACAATCCACAAAAGTTCTGGTCCACAATCAACTACATTCTCCAACCAGGCAATATCACCTCCCCAAACCCTAACAATGAAGGTCATTCAAAGGGGATCCAATGCCTGTCTGCCTGGGATGACATGCTCGACAAGCCACAATGCTCCGCTAGGGATGGCTTGCACCTATCACCCCTGGGCTTTCGGATATCGGCAAAGGCTCTTGCCACCCCCGTAGTGCCTTTTTTAGGCAAGGCTCAAAAGACAAACCCACCTCCATAGGTATCACAAGGGATAAGAAACTAAGAGTAATGCTACTCAACGCCAGACGTCTAAACCTCAAGATGCATGCACTCGAAACTCTCCTTAGCATGGAGAACATTGATATCTGTGCACTACCAGGTTATACCTCATACCATGTTTTTCGGCCCCAAAACTTGGACAGAACCACAAAAGGAGGGGGAGTATCAATATTCGTCAAAGATACCCACACCTCCAGGTTGGTGGCACAGCACGAAGCATCAGAGACTATCCATGTGCAACTAACAGTGGGTAAATCTGCCTTCCAGTTTATAGCCTGCTACAGACCACCCTCCCAAACCCAGGAACCCCACTCGGCCTTCCTGAGAACACTGGAAAATATGAAGGTCTCTCCAAACAACATTATATTGGGTGACTTCAACTACCCTAACATAGACTGGGAGCATTACTCTAGCTCCAACACCCTAGCCCAAAGGTTCCTAGAATTTATAAACTCAAATGCTATGGAACAACTTGTTGCCACTCCCACAAGAGGGGAAAACATACTGGACCTGATCATCACCAACATGGGGACTCTATGCTCCAGACCAGAAGTGTATCCCCACTGGTAAGATCAGACCATAAACTAATCTCGCTAGATATTCACATCCCGACCCCAGCCCCTGCCCAGAAAACCACAGTGAAAAGCTTCTCTAAAGCAAATTTTACACTCCTCAAAACCGAGGTGGAATCCTTCAAAGCCCCCGGGCCTGTGGAAAATACGGCCCAGACAGCAGAATCCTTTATAAACGCATTCTATGAACACCTTCAGGAATGCATGGATCATGCAATCCCAAATAAAACCAAGACCCAATCCTCCAAACTTAGGCGTCCTGTCTGGTGGACCCCAGCCATAAACAAACTATACAATAGAAGGAGGAAGCTACTACATGATAGAGCAAATTCCCAAAAAGGGAAGGCATCTCTGATCAGTATTAGCAAAAAACTAGAAGCACTTATAAAATCGTCTAAGGCCAGCTTCGAGAGAAAATTGCACAGGACACTAAGGATAATCAGAAGGCTTTCTTTAGTTATGTTAGGAACCTGGGTGGGAATTCCCAGATATGCTCAGAATTAGTCCAAAATGACAAAAAATACACCGAACCCACAGACATTGCCAACATCCTAGCTGACAGGTTCAGCGCAAACTTCTCCCCCCCTTCCCCACCAAAAGGGCAAATATCTATCCCAGCAGAGTGCTGCCCCCCTGACATCTCAGATGCTCAGGTAAGAGCCGCCCTCTCCAAAGCAAAAAACACAGCATCAATGGGACCAGACGGTGTCCCGGGCTGTGTCCTACATGAACTCCAAGAAGAACTAAACCCAAACATAAAACTACTGTTCAATCTCAGCCTTACTACAGGATATGTACCCAAAGAGTGGCGTACAGCAACAGTGGTCCCTCTCTACAAAGGTGGTGCCTCAACAGATCCTGGAAACTATTGCCCCATAAGCTTGACTAGCTTGGTCTGCAAAGCTATGGAAAGGATCATCATGGACCTCATAAATAAAGATATTGGGGACCTACAGACAGTGGATCCTACCCAGTTCGGCTTTGTTAAGGGCAGAGCCTGCCTCTTAAACCTGGTCAATTTCTTTGAAGCAGTCACCAAGGCCATTGACGAGGGGAAGGTGGTCCACACAGCCTACCTGGACCTTGCAAAAGCCTTTGATACAATACCCCACTCGGGCATTATAGATAAGCTCACCAGCTTAAATATAAATACCTATGTCACTAGATGGGTTGCAAACTGGCTCAAGGACAGAACCCACATGGTTAGAATTGCTGGAGCCATGTCAGACTCTAAACCAGTTACAAGTGGCATCCCACAAGGCTCAGTCCTGGGACCTCTCTTGTTCGGTATATATTTCTTGGAGGTACAGGCTAATACAGAAGGACTGTGGCTGACCAAGTTTGCAGATGACTGCAAACTGGGCGCCATAATAGACTTTCCAGCCGACACAAGCATCCTACAAAAGGGCCTCATAGAAACAGACAACTGGTGCCAGAGCCATGGCCTCAAGCTAAACGCCAAAAAGTGTATAGTCATCCCCTTTGGCAAAAACAAAGTGCCACAAATTACCACATAGGTGGTAATCCATTAAGTACGGAAGAAGTAATTAGGGACCTGGGGACCCAAGTTGATAGCAATCTCTCATTTGACAACCGTGTGGCCAAAGTGGTTAGAAAAACATTTTATATAGCCCACCTAATCATGAAGGGATTCACATCTAGATCAGGGGAGGTCATTGTGCCTCTTTACTCATCCCTCATCAGGCCAATAATTGAGTACAATGCCCCTTTTGGGATGTACCTTACCAGACACCTGCAGCAATTGGAAAGACCCCAAAAGTACCTCACCAAGAGGATTAAAGGGCTCAAACAGATGCCATATGCTGCCCAGTTAAAGAAACTCCAGCTCTACTCAGTGGCATACCGCCTGCTCAGAGGTGATCTATGCCTGACGTATAAAGCCATGTCCAACCCGGAATTAATGGACATGCTGCACCTCAGAAAATCCAAATCCCATCGAGCTACGAGCTCGAGAGACTTGAACCTCAGCACTGAAATAAATAGGACATGCTGGAGGGATAGATTCATTACCCAGAGGCTCCCTTCACTCTGGAATAAAATCCCAGTCCAGGTTAGGCAGAGTCCCTCATTGACTCTCTTCAAGAGGAATCTTGATGAGTGGATGGGAGATAGTAGGTTTACCCCGGGTATCACTTCTGTGTCACTGTTAGACAGAGGCACAGTATACTAACCTTGAAAAAGGGCATAGCAAAATTAATTTAAAATGGGTGGCGAAAGCCAAACACACTCTGGCTAGGCTTATAAATGCCCTAGGGCAGATAGCCTAGTATGAAGCTATGAAGCTATAACAATGATATTGCCACCCAGTTTAATGACTATTTCACCTCCACCATCCAAAAGTTATTCAACAATTTCCCCACTACTACTACTACAAATACCCCCAAAATACAAAACTGTTACCATAAGACCAACACCCAATTCTCTCTTAAACCATTTCCAACTGACCTAATTCATAAACACCTTGCCAAATTGAAACCCACCACTCTCGCTGCTGATAAACTCCATGCTAATTACTTCAGGATTGCTGCTTCTGCCATCACTTACCCTATTTCCATACTCATCAAGAGATCCATAGCTGAACACGCTGTCTCCTCTCTCTGAAACATTTCTTACGTCGTCCCCCTACACAAAGGTGGTTCCTCGACAGAACTTAGTGATTATCACCCCATAGCTATACTATCTCTCCTATCAAAAATCTTAGAAAAATGTGTACACACCCAACTACTGATTCATCTTCTTCAATATAACCTGCAGCAAATTCCCAACATGGATTTCGGCCAAAGCATAGTACCACCTCTGCCCTTATATCCTTTACTGACCACGTCAACCAACAAAGAAATCTTGTAACTTAGTATTTGTTGTCTTCCTAGATTTGTCAAAGGCATTTGACATGGTATCCCACTGCAAATTACTATCGACTCTCTCTCTTAGCTCAGTCTGGATGACTCCTCTCTACTGCGGTTTAAAAATATCTGTCCCTGCAGCAGAAAGCTGTTAAATGGCATAACTCACTCTCCCCTCTCCTCCCAGTGGGACAAGGTGTTCTGCAAGTATCCATTCTTGGTCCTTTACTATTTTCCATCTTTACCAATAACCTCCCCTCGGCTACCCAATAAACTAAAATAGTACAGTATGCTGATGACACCACCCTTATTTGCTCAAACCCCTCCCTACAGTTACTACAAGACAGAACCCAAGAAGCTTTCACTGCTATAGAAAAATAGCTAATTTCTTCCAAACTCATACGAAACCAATCTAAGACCAAACTCATGATCTTCCACCCATCCAAAACTTTCACCCCTACCTCACCATTCTCAATAACATCCTCCAACAATAACTCAAGACAAGCTACTAGGTGTAACTATTGACCAAAACCTAAAATTCAACAAACATACAGCACTAGCAATTGCCAAAGTTCATAAAAAACTAGGTTCACTCTACCGATGCATCAGCTTCCTCACACAGGAATCCTGAATCATTATCTCTCCTACCCATCTACTCTCCACCTTACAATACGCTCTCCCGGTTCTAACTAACCTAAACAAATCTGACCTTCTGAAACTATCTGCCTGCTACAATCAAATCTAAAAACTTGCAACCAATGCTAAGTTTCATTCTCATCACTGCCTCTCCCTAAGACAACTAGGATGGTTAAAACTCCCTAACCTACTAAAATACAATCAACTTCTCCTGACCCATCAACTGCTATACCAACCAAATAAAATACCGGCCATCTCTGGTCTGCTCACCTTCCATAATACTGCCAGTCAACTAAGATTTTCCAATACCGCCCTACTGATTGTTACCAATTGCTTACATAGGTCAGGCCAATCTCTTTATTTCTATGCAGTTGCTATGGCTTGGAACTCTCTACCCCCTGACATTAGATATCTAAATAGTAAGCATACCTAAAATCCCTACTAAAAGATCTACTATTCAAAACTTGGATATGTTCCTGTACGGAACCAGATTAATTTCACCTGTTCCTGATTTTCAACATCCCTAGATCACAAGTGTACTGTGCAGTTTCACTTAGTGCATAGTACTGTGAACCAGGTGTTTAGGCCACTAATACAATTTTTGTATTATTTTTATTATTTTTTTATAATTTTTACTATGTATTTGGAGCTTTTCTCCCCAGGCCTCTGCTGAAAATGGTCACCTTGTGTCCAGTTGGAATAACCCGGTAAACAAATGGAAAATAAATATATAAATAAATAAACACGGCAATAGCAAGAGAGTGGTAAACATTGCATACAACAGAAATGGGAAGCCTTCATAAAGAATATATAGAACTGATTAGAAATGTTCAACACATGAAAAAACATAATTTCATGGCCAGCAGCAGTTTTGCCAGCCAGGGAATCAAGCAGAGTGGAATGAGCACAGAAAGAATATGCATTCAAGTTTTCTTATGAGCAAACTTGCTTGGCAAGATTGCGTGGATAGCCACAATGACTACCCCGGGTAAAAATACTGCAATTACATCAGTAATAACACAGTAAAAAAATGTGTACTCAGTGCAATGCACAATAAAAATATATTTGAATAATGTAATAATGGGGAGGGAGTTAAACAGGAAGGGCAAATACAAATATATGTACTTTGGGAAGGGAAAGTGTGCTGGTGAAAATGGGGGCAGACATGTATGAAAGGAATGAACAGAGTAAGAAGGCATGGTAAATATGTCAATGACCCAATATAGGATATGCAAACTTATGTGCACTTCCTGCACAAATCAGTAGCATAGCATTAGGCACATATGTATGCAGCACAGTATGTGCTGCTGTTTACACCTTTTGAGCAAGTACATTATGATAAAAACACATATTGTACTATATATGTGATGATCACACAAGGTTACATGTCAATGGAGGTGAATGTTTGTGATATAAACATCACTGACATGTTCACTGGAGAGGACAGTTAGTAAGGGTGGCATATAAATTAGGGGTATGTGCATACTCTGAAGATATGAAACATGACTGGTTGGGTATGCCTGACATGTCATCGGAACTCTGAACCAATCAGGGATACATAGCAACAGACTCCTGGATAAATGCAGTCAGCAACAGGCACAGTCATGGACACTTGTACAATATTTTGACTATTAATCTGTGGCACTGACAGAATATGTGAGTATAACTAATTATTCATGCTCTTCAGGAACAGAAGTGCACAACTGTAATGACTGTCAGTATTCTGTAAATGAAATTCACCACCTCTTCCCCAAAAATTACCAATTTTTGGAGAGTTTAAGAGGGACAGTATTAAAATATAGTTGAAATTAGTGCTAGTTATGGCTAGTTGATAGGAGTTCAAGACACATAAGCCACAATCACCACCTGCAATAATCAAACCAGTGCCATCAATTCCACCACTGAGCTGTATATTTACTGGGTGCAGCACAAAAAGTCGTATCACACAGGCATCTAGTAGAACACCCTGAAGGGAAATCTACAGTGTCAAATTCTAATGGAAATACACCCCAAAGAATAGTTTTGCATGGCCTACCAGATGTGTAGGAGCTCATTGTGCCAAATGTGATGCACCTGACTAAAGGATCCTTGGCTGATGTAGCCATTGGCTATACAGATAACAAAAAATACAAACACCATACTATTATGAGTGGATTCCCAACACACAGCTGAGTTCTGCATGCTTCTTATACATGTAATACCAATGGATATTGTCTGAAGCAGAAGTGATCCATTATAATAAATGGTACATCACTATTTGAGAATGATGGCAATGCATCAACTATGCCCATGTGCACAGAAAGTACAGCAGTGCAAAGTCAATTGTCAATGATCAAGGATGTTGTCACTGTAATATTGCATGCATAACAATCAATACATGGAGCATCCACTATAAGCACATGTCAAAACTCAAGACATGTGGCACATGATCACTGACCTTATAACATTACCATTCAAAATGTTATATTGTCATGAAATTCTGACATAAATCCATATATGTTCATGCAACCTATCAAGTGGTAATACTGTCTGATGTGGTGGTCCATTCGTACAGTCATACTATAGCTATACATAGGCTAAAATTGCATTTCATAGGTTCATATGTTTATAGAGAAGAGTACTAGGCTAATGGCCCAAGAATCCATAGAAACCTATCCAAATTTAACTAGAGTTTAACAATTTTCAAAAGATAGAGGAATAAAGCTCACAGAGGTATAACCTTATGTTATGGTATGCAATACTGACTGCCTCCCTCCATAAGGGTCATTGACACTACCCTATTTAAATTTACAATTGCACATCCATTGATCTATGTTGCACTTGAATAGGGTCAGGGAAGCTTGTTGCTTTATGTGAATGGAAGGCTTGCTCCAGAGAAGCTGTAGTCTCTGATAGATGCATCTATCTCTTCAATATGATTTACTTATATCAGAGTCTAGGTTAAAATCCTTGTAATGAGTGATGCTCATACAGTTTGATTTATGAATGTGTAACATTTCCATCAGGGCCAGATTGGACATTGCCCTGTAGGCTAGGCACAGATCACCCATTATTAGTCTGTAAGAAGCAGAATACAGTGAGAGGGCTTTCAGTCTTTCTATGTAGCACTTGTTTTTTATAACCTGTATCTTCCTAGTGAGAAAACTCTGGTTTCATTCCTGCTGTTGCTGATGTCTGATGAGATACATGCCAAAGGGTGAATTGTACTCAGTAGTGTGATGAGGGCTCAGTGTAATTGAATTATAAGGGGCGTTGATGTGGACACCATGCACTTACTTACGTTTATTATCAAAATCAGTAATCACAGTTCTGTGAGTACTTACTTGACCAAAACAAAATGTCTAAAATGCTAAAGTTATTTCATTTAAATAATGACAGTGGTAATGTCGGTAATTCATACTTTGATATTATTGACATTACGCAGGTTACCTTGACTTCCAGTGATTTTCTACTAACATTTTGAAGGAGGCAAGCCACCCCCCCTGCATATTATATATATAAACTCCAAGAGTGAACTACAGTGAGGAAAAGGTTAAATGTACTGACCCCCACTGTAGTGTGATCTCCAATTAGAACATCATTGTATGAGCGAATGCACACTAACATTAACTAAGGTGGATTGAAACATTTACAGAATGGCATTATGGAAGCTGAGAACCATGCATTCGACCATCCCAGTTTCACATAAATGACGTTCCACATTTTGATAGTAAACCTCTTACTTATGAGATGTGCCACATAGAAGGACTTTCTCACCATTGTGAACACAGGGTGGTTAAAGTTCGGTTTAGTATCAACCTGAGTACCCAGATCATACACCACTAGGCCTATGGTTGGGGGGGGTGCTGTCTATATTTTAATTATACAAGGCATTTGCTTTACAAAAGGGTATATTTATGATTTTTTTTTTGTCATTTAGTTTCTCTCCATGGCTCTGTCAACAATCATTTGCGTATGTTAATCCTTTCTGCAGTTGTTCATATATTCAGTGTTTGTCCCAAATTTGCAGTCATACACAGACTTGTCCAGACAAAGAATGTCTCTGTTTGCATTCATTTCTGAGAAATAAATACTGAACAGGAAAGGAGCTAGTACAATGGTACACCCTGGTGAATGAACACTTACTAGAGGTGAATTCACCCACTCTGACACTATGTGTCCTGTTTGTGAGCCATTTACTTACCCAACTGGTGATGTAGGGGTTTATGCCCAGTTGAGAGAGTTTCTCTATAATATCTGAGGAATTGTGTTAAATGCCTTGGCCAGGTCAAGGTATGTGGCATGCACAGTCTTTTCATCATCCATGGCCTTGATGACCTTCTTGAGGAAGTCAACCAGATTTAACAGACATGATCTACCCTTAATGAATTTAATCTGGGTTGGTCCCACATTCAGTAGATTAACTATGTCCTTGTTGATAAGGTACATCATGATTATTTCCATGGCCTTACTCATGAGACTATTCAGGCTTATATGTCTATATTTTCCTGTCTATATTGATGGCTGCATTCTGCAGGAACATAGCCTGTCTGGAGGTTATGGTTAATTAGTGATCCAAGTGGCTCTGTTAGGTCAGTTTGGAAGTTATTTCAAAGGCAACCTGGGATGTTGTCAGGGTCCATTGAAGCTGTGTTTATAGCCTAGAAGAGGGCAGAAACAATCTGCTCTCTCTTGAGATAATAGGCTGAAGAATGGTGGTAGATATACTTTGGGTGATGACCACTGGGGAAAGGGGTTTGAAGTTTGATTCAAATCTGTCAGCTAGCAGGTTGTCTATTTCCTCTAGGTGAGTATGAGTGGTGCCATCCACAACTGCCTATGAGCAAAGCTTTGTAGTCCCATTAAGATTTTATACATAATTACAAAATGCTTTGTGACATCACCTGCAAATATTATGTTGGGAATGAATCACATGTAACACAGTGGAGCTGTTAACACAGTCATACAACTCAACCAACTGCATAGTATTACATCAGTTGTACACCATATGCTTATAGGTTTATTAGTGGAAGTGTGTGGTTGACAGCCCTGATACCATATATGGACACATTACAACTGAGGTGGATGTGGATCATACAGAACATTTAATGGCACACATGCTGACAGTCCTACAATGCTGCTGTGGAACACATGAATAATCTTTGTGAACAGCAATACAGATGTGCATAGCATGAATTTCCTAAGGCTGAAAGTGAATCTGAATAGGTCATATGTCTGTGTATATAACATCATTACAACATGTGGATGAAACCAGGAGTGTGTGCCCATGTAATCAATATGATGTAATATTGCAATATGTCAGATAACATTTCCAGATGCTATGTATGCAAGAGCACTCATGTGCCATACTGCAGTTATCCCTGTCATGTTTGAATGAGAACTGTGTAGAATGTTGATATACTTTACTACAAGAACACATGCCTTAATTAGGCAACAATATATATAGCCTCATCACATGTCAGCAGTCCTCAGGAGGCATATTACTACAGCTGTTATGGAAGGAACATATAAACAAATAGGAGCAGTGGCCATCACTACAGCAGCTTAAAGCACAGATTGGAATACACTGTTGGAGGGCTACTGTACATCCATACTTCAACACAGCACATGTGGAAGATGACAACATTGATATGTGCTATCTTCACAGGGTTATAAGGCATTACTAGGCTAATGGTCAAGAGCATATAAAATCGTAGCCATTATTATACCATTTAAGCTAAAACCGCTATATCTATGTGATAGAGGACAGTAAGGGTATGTGTGTATGTGTGGATGTGTTTGATTTTATTACAGACTGCCTCTGCCTATAGGCGACATGTGCACCACTCCATGACAGAATTAACAATCACACATCCAGTGATCTGCAGATGTCTTGCAGAGTGTAATGTAGGGGATCTGCTTCACAATATGTGTAAACATCTTTGAGATGATGGCATCCTTTGTGTTCCTCACAAAGAATGTTATGCGTACTGAGAAAACAGGGGACATTGGATACATGGGACTACGTAAAATGTTCTCCTGAGTGGGAGTCAAATGAAAAGAGATTCAAAACATTATGCAATGACCATAGTATACCAGCAACCATGCACACAAGTTGAGTGAGGTCAGATTTAAGTTCTACACCTGTGTAGGTATACAAGAAGAATTCTATACAACTTAAGACTGGCACCACCACAGATGTTTGACTTATTGTCAGAGTACACTTTAAAAAGGATGACATAATCAGTGTATGCTGATAAGAAGATGTTTTGGAGTAGTGTCTTATACAGATGTGGACACACAGCCCAATGTAAAATTATTTCCACACTGATAGTTGAATGAACTAAATGATACAAGCACACTCAGATTGACTGCTGTATAATTAGAAGCCCCACCTAGTTACAGACACTAGAGAACACATTTTTTAACACTAGTGCCAACACAGATGTCTGAGTTTAATCCTCTCAGAGTGTACTTTGTAGGGGATGATATCATCAATGTATGCTGAGAAGAAGATGTTGAGAGGATTGTGTGACACAGATATGGACTTACATCCTGGTGTAAAATTCTTTTACGACTGATAGATGAATGAACACACACACACAGTTTGACTGCTGTGAGAGTAAACCCCCTACTTATCTATTTATAAAAGCTAGAAAAGACAGTAATTAATGCAAGTGCCATAGCACAAGCCTGACTTTAACAGTATCAGAGGGCAGTTTATAAAGGATGGCATCACCAGTGTATGGCGAGAAGATGATGTTGGAAGGTCTGTAGAGGATGACATCATCAGTGTCTGGTGAGAAGATGATACTGGGAGGTTATGAGATTGCTGTGGAATCATGTACCAGTGTAAAAGTATTTTCTGAATGATCCTTGAAAGAGGGTAGCAGACCTGGAGTCAAGCTTTTCTAACTACACACACACACACACACACACACACACACACACACACACACACACACACACACACACACGTTGACTAATGTGAGACGTAGTCATCTACCTAGGCAGTCACACAAGCTTGAAAACAGAGTACTTAACACTAGTGACATGGCAAAATTTGACACTAACACTGTCAGAACTTTATAGGGCATGACATCATCAGTGTATGGTGAGAACAAGATGATGTGATGGCTGAAGGAAATTGCTATGGAATCATGTACAAGTGCAAAATCATTTTCTGAATGATACTTGAGTGAGGGGAGTAGGACCTGGAGTCAAGCTCTTCACACACACACACACACACACACACACACACACACACACACACACACACACACACACACACACACACACATACACACACACACAGCAACACTCAGACATACAGACACACACATAAGTTGACTGCTATGTGATTCAATCCACTACCTAATTAGTTAGACAAGCTAGAGAACACAGTGCTTAACATGCATGCCAATGCAGAAGTCAAATTTTGTCACTGTCACAGTGCTCTTTATAGTTAATGACATCAGCATACTGTTTCAGGGAACATACACTGTAAGGAGAAGCAAAGGAAGGGCTTGGACTATAAATGCGTAACTGCAGTTTGAAAAAATACATTTAAATGCATCCTGGCAACCTATTTGTAAGAAGCTGTCATGAATGCATCTCGCAAAACTGTGCCAGACATGTACCTGTTTCTCAGGATGTTGCTTAGATAACATTGTCTCACACACGCACACACACACACACACACACACACACACACACACACACACACACACACACGGACACACGAACACACGGACACACGCACACGGGCACACGGACACACGCACACACACACACACACACACACACACACACACACACACACACACACACACACACACACACACACATACACACACACACACACACACACACACAGCAACACGCAGACATACAGACACACACATAAGTTGACTGCTATGTGATTCAATCCACTACCTAATTAGTTAGACAAGCTAGAGAACACAGTGCTTAACATGCATGCCAATGCAGAAGTCAAATTTTGTCACTGTCACAGTGCTCTTTATAGTTAATGACATCAGCATACTGTTTCAGGGAACATACACTGTAAGGAGAAGCAAAGGAAGGGCTTGGACTATAAATGCATAACTGCAGTTTGAAAAAATACATTTAAATGCATCCTGGAAACCTATTTGTAAGAAGCTGTCATGAATGCATCTCGCAAAACTGTGCCATACATGTACCTGTTTCTCAGGATGTTGTTTAGATAACATTGTCTCACACACACACACACACACACACACACACACACACACACACACACACACACACACACACACACACACACAAACACACATGGACACATGGACACACGCACACACAGACACACACACACACACACTACACACACACACACACACACACACACACACATTTTTGAAACACCACTTCTGAAAGGTGGAGGTTTTTGTCTTCATAATCTGAGGAAGTGATCTCCACATTAATAGAATATACTGACAATGTCAATGTGACACCCCACCTCTGGGTCAGCAGCCTCAATCCTCGCCATTGTCACCTGTGGGAAATGTTCACTGGAAGGATAAAAGGTACACACCTACAGCATCTCCAGATGCAGCTCTCTCCATCAAGCACATTCAAGCATAATTTCCCTTAAGAGCACACAGGGAACACAATCAGTGTGGGGACCGGTTTCTCTCTCTTTCCCCAGATACCCAATAAAACTCCCCACTGGCAGAACTATAGAGTTGAGTCCTTAGCCACGGTTCCACGTCAAGTCCTCCAACACTCTCTCTGTCCAACCAGTGCTTTGTATCCCTGCCCAAGTTGCTGGCACACACGCTCTTTGAAATTTGATTTGCACACACACACACACACACACACACACACACACACACACACACACACACACACACACACACACACACACACACAGCTAGGAAAGGCTGGCACAAGTTTACCAGTTATGCCCCCTTTTGCCCAGACTATAATGTAGTCATCACTACCACCAGAACCCCTTGCCAGCTGCTTTAAGGCACTTAACAAAGGGTGTTCAATTTTACTGTGTAATATTAATAGTAATACAAATGATAGTCTGACCAAGAGCAAGGCCATTAGGAATGGCCCACACGGTGTCACCAAGTAAATAAACAAATACTGTCATAGGTTCATAGGTGTTTACTAGGCTAATGACCACAAGGGCCTTTTTAAGCCTAGCCATGCATCCCAAATCTCTGACAAGTTCCGATACCCTTGATAAGTGTAAGCACATGCCTGGGAGATGAACCATTTTCAGGTTACCTGTGTTCATTAGACATATAGATGCCAAACCAGGGATGATTTTCTGGTTTCCCATCCAATTGTCCAAGCTGCACTTGAATTGGGTTAGGGAGGAACTCTGCTTCACATGGATGGGGACCTGTTCCATAGATGGGGTAGTCTCTGGGATACATACCTATCTCTCCAGCAGGTCCTATTTATAGCACATACTAGGTTTACGTCTTTAGAATGGGTAATTATGGTGCTGTTTGTTTTGTGGATATGCAGGAGGTCCATCAGAATGGGGTCTGACAATGCCCAGCATGTCAGGCATAGATCTTCCCTCAAAAACCTGTAGTAAACAGAATACATGGATAGAGCCTTGAGGCAGTCTGCATAGGACATTTTACTTATTCCCTGTATTCCTTTAGAGAAGAACCTCTGTGGACTTGCCAGTTGTTGGATATGCCTGGTTTAGTACATACCAAAGGGGGCATTGCACTCAATGATAGGTCTGATGAATGCCAAATACAGTGAAACAATGACTTATTTGGTCTTAGATGCCATACCTTTGTTTTTAACTTGTGCAGCATAGAATGAGTTCCTCACCACTGCAGACATGTGATGGTCAAACATGTGATGGTCAAAGGCTGGATTGCTATCTATGCTTGTCCCTAAGTCCCTGACTACTGGGTCATCTCTAGGGGTGTGTTGTCAATATGATAGTTACTAAGGATGGATGACTTCCCAAAGGATACTATTGTGCATTTCTTGGCATTTAGTTTTAGTCAATAGCTCTGACACCAGATGTCTGTCTGTATCATCCCCTCCTGGAGAACATTTGTGTCAGTGTGAGATTCAATGACAGCTCCTAATTTGCAAACATCTGCAAATTTAGTCAGCCAGAGACCACTGATATTGGTCTTGATTTCTGAGTAGTCAAAACTTAAAAACTTAAATATTGCTACAAAATATCTTAAAACTTAAATATGACTACAAAGATCAGTCACAATGAAAGGTTACATATATTTAGTAATAAATAATAAAAGAACAAGACAATACTAAATATCTATTCACAGTGACACCAGACATCAAAAGCACAGGAAATATTTAAAATAACATTATTGGACAGACTCAGATAAATAAAGAAAAACAATATGTAAACTAAGATTTGCTGTATTCCTAACTGAATCTAAGATAATTGTACTATTCCCTAATAACTTACTTTGACAAGGCAAGATGAAATACATGAGCAGTTTCTCTAGTCAGGCCCCAAACAGAATACTCTGTCTCACTAAGAGAATTCTCAAAATAATATCTAAATTATTACTTATGGCATAGCTTACAGAATGACATGACTTCTGGTCATCTGACTTCTCGTTCCCATGCAAACCCACATTACTGGAAGCTGGGAAGATTTAGCACCTATCTGTAAAAATACACACTTTTGCTCAGATCTGTGGCAGGTGCTAGAAGTCATAAAACAATTTTATACTTCCACGCTTCCAGAGTAGTAATTAGTTCATCCCAATGCAGAAAGCTTCCTAGTACAGACTTTGTGTCTCTGGCTGCATTGAAACCTGTGAGATAGCATCTTTATGGCCTAGCCCATAAAGTGATTTCATTTCAGATATATTTTAAAGTTTGCTGGACAGAGGTTAACCTTGTCTTCCAGTATCCTCTTTTAAAACATACATATTTAAACAGTTACAATAGTGCATGTACATTTCTGTTCTCTCCAGTTGGGCACACTGTTGATAAATTTTAAACACAAGCACTTTACAAATACATATTCAACAGAAACATCTGTACAAATATGTTTGATATTCACAAATGACATAAAATTATTTACAGAATTCCAGCTAGCTGTGCTGGCAGTACCTCCTATCAACACATCCAATGTGATATTATCATGGATGACAAATGTCCATTGTCAGTATAAATCCATATCAAATGTAACAATTCAGTTATGCTCTGTATTTCTGTAGTCTGCTTGACAATGGCTTGGCTGCTGATATATCATTTGCAAGTATGTTGCTGCAGTGCACACATGAATTATCAGAAAGTATGTATTCAGTCAAGCACATGTGCCCCTGTCCTTCTCTTGTATTTATAAATGCTTTTCCATGTAATGGAAAATAACAGTTCAGTAACCAAAGTAAGCCATGCTAACAGTGTGCCCAACTGGAGAGAACAGAAATGTACATGCACTATTGTAACTGTTTAAATATGTATGTTTTAAAAGAGGATACTGGAAGGCAAGTGTCCAGTCTGGTGGACCCCAGCCATAAACAAGCTCTACAACAAAAGGAGGAAGCTACTACAAGATAGAGCAAAATCCTTGAAAGGTAAGACACCTTTGATCATTATAAGTAAAAAACTAAGAGCTCTCATAAAATCATCCAAGGCAAATTTTGAGAGAAAAATCGCCAAGGACTCTAAAGACAATCATAAGGCCTTCTTTAGCTATGTTAGAAACCTAGGAGGAAACTCCCAGATATGCTCAGAATTAGTTCAAAATGATGTGAAAATTACTGAACCTACACACATTGCTAACATACTGGCTGACAGGTTCAGTGCAAACTTATCCCCTAAAAGGAGAGATATCTATTCCAGAGGATTGTAGCCCCCAAACATCTCCAACGCCCAGGTGAGAACTGCCCTCACTAAGGCAAAAAACAGCATCCATGGGACCGGATGGTGTCCCCGGCTGTGTGCTTCATGAACTCAATGAGGAATTAAACCCACAGTTAGGACAGCTGTTTAATCTTAGCCTCACCTCAGGATACGTACCCAAGGAGTGGCGCACGGCGACTGTGGTCCCACTTCATAAGGGCGGTGCCTCCACAGACCCTGGAAATTACCGCCCATTAGCTTGACAAGCCTTATCTGCAAAGCCATGGAGAGGATCATAATGGAACTCATAAATAAAGACATAGGGAACTTGCAGACTTTGGATCCAACCCAGTTTGGCTTTGTCAAAGGCAGATCCTGCCTCTTAAACTTGGTTGACTTTTTCGAGACAGTCACCAAGGCCATTGATGAGGGAAAGGCAGTCCATACAGCCTACCTCGACCTGGCAAAGGCCTTCGACACAATACCCCACTCAGGTATCATTGAAAAACTCATCAGCTTGAATGTAAACCCATACATCACAAGATGGGTTGCAAACTGGCTAAGTGACAGAACCCACAGGGTCAGAGTTGCTGGAGCCATGTCAGACTCAAAGCCTGTCACAAGTGGTGTCCCACAGGGCTCAGTCCTGGGTCCACTCTTGTTCGGCATCTACTTTTCTGAAGTACAAGCAAACACAGGAGGGTTATGGCTGACAAAGTTTGCAGATGACTGCAAACTGGGCGCCATAGTCGAAAACACATCTGACACAGATATCCTCCAGAAGGGCCTCACAGAAATGGATAACTGGTACCAGAGCCATGGCCTGAAGTTAAACGCCAAAAAATGCATAGTCATACCCTTCGGGAAAAACAAGGCTACCCCTAGCTACCATATAGGTGGCAATCCACTGAGCACAGAAAAAGTCATCAGGGATCTGGGGACCCAAGTTGACAGTAGCCTTTCGTTTGACACTCATGTTGCTAAAGTAGTTAGGAAAACCTTCTATATCGCCCACCTGATCATGAAGGGATTCACATCTAGATCAAGGGAGGTCATCGTCCCCCTGTACTCATCACTCATTAGACCTATGATTGAGTACAATGCCCCGCTCGAATGTATCTGACCAGACACCTGCTGCAGCTTGAAAGGCCCCAAAAGTTCCTCACCAAAAGGATAAAGGGTCTCAAAAATATGTCTTATGCTGCCCGACTGAAAGAACTCCAGCTCTATTCAGTCTCATACCGCTTGCTCAGAGGTGACCTGTGCCTGACATATAAGGCCATGTCAAACCCAGATTTGATGAATATGCTTCACCTCAAAAAATCTAGATCCCTCAGAACCACAAGGGCGGGAGACTTAAACCTTGACACGGTTATAAATAGAACGTGCTGGAGGGACAGATTCATCACCCAGAGACTCCCTATGCTGTGGAACAGAATCCTGGTACATGTGAGGCAGAGCACCTCGCTGGCCTTGTTCAAGAGGAATCTTGACCAATGGATGGGAGATCGCAGATATACCCCAGGGATTACTTCAGTGTCACTGCTTGACAGAGGCACAGAAAAATGATAGGCATAGTTTTTATTCAAACTAAAGGGGTGGCGAAAGCCACATAACTATGGGCTAGGCTTATAAATGCCCTTGGGCAGATAGCCTAGTATGAACCTATGAACCTATGAACCTATAAATACTTTACTTCTTTACATTGAGCATCATTGAGAAAATGATTTACACAGATAATGGCAAAGTGTTACTGCATGCATGATTCGCATTTCATGAATTAAACGTGAACTTGTGAAGTAGTTTGCAAGATTTGTTATGAGCAAAATTTTTGCAGATACTGTGATGTTCATGGTGTAGTCTATATTTGAAGTGTTGTGGCCAAAGTTTTATTGCATTAATAAGTGTTGCCATTGCCTTCCCCATCTGCTTGACATTAAGCACCAAGCAAAATCAGCTCCCTGCTTAAGGTAAAAAGTGTAAGATGTAATTTGGCTCAACTTCTTTCACGTAAACATGCTCAAATGAGAGGCGCTGCCATCAGCACACTGGGCATTACTGAGTGTGGAAAATATAGCTGCTGGTACGTTTTCTTTGTGGCACAGTGTGTAGGAGCAATAAGTGCCTGGTCAAATAACTGATGAGCCAGAGTTCAAATCCTGATTGCTCTCTTTTTTACAAATGGTGTCAAGAAGCCATTAGCTTAGTAAATGTGATCAGGACTGCAAATGTGACTATCAATGATTACATTAAAGTATGTGTCTTCCCCAAATTTTATCAGTAATGCCTACCTCATTACAACTGAACAAATATTAGCTGTTTTGCAGGCCTCACTGCAAATCACAAGTTAATCCTGTGTACAGTTTTCCAGAAATCCCAAAGAGATGGTAGATCTTTTGAAATGATTATTGTGACAGCAGATATGCTACCTATTTGTGTATGGTCAGATAATCTGAAAAGTATGTGCAATATGCTTCAAAACAGTAAGGACAGTTTCCACATAACATTAGTTGAACATTTCATCCATCACATAAACACGACATAACAAGAATCTTACAGCAGATTATTAAACTGATATAGTATTGAGTCAATATAACATATTTGCACTGTCCATCGGTAGTGTCATGTCAGTATGCAGAAACCATGAGATGACCTGTACATCTATAAAACTAATAGATACACACACTTAAAGAGGGATTGGCGTGAAGGGATCAATACAAAGAGAGATGAACATAAACATAACAATGTTTGGCTTAATGGAAGTTTCTTCTTGTTTTATTCAATATGTTTCCATGAGAATTCATAACTGTGGAAAATGTTAAGATGTGGGTGACGTAAACATACCATACACATATAACACGTCACTAAAAAATGATGTGGGATACATCTTCAATCAAACCATTGAAGTTATTGGCAAAAAAAAACAAAACTTCAGTCAAGTTTTTTTTGTCAACACTCCATATAGGAAGTTGCATTTTGTTGCGATCAACATTCTAAAGAAATGCCAGAGCAACTGTTTCAAAGTAGGGTCTTTACTCAGGTTTAACTCTGTGTTCTTTTAATGCAGCGAGTTTAAGCAACATTGCAAGGAGATAACCGAACTATTGTGGCCAATGACAAAAACTCACTAGGTTTTAACATAAGATGCATGGAACCATTTACTGCTGCTCAGCATTTGTGTGTGATGCCAACCTCCACGCAAATGCAAAGGATAAAAAGTGGAGGCTTTTTTATGGGCCATTTCTGGCCATGCATGTGCTGTGTGATTCTATTATTTGACCAGATTAAAGGTGTGTAAATGGGGTTCATAGGAAAATGAAAAAATGACAGGGAAAAGATGTAAGCAAAGGGAAGAACAAGGGAGAAGCAATAAAGAAATGTACAGGAGGAATTAGGAAAGAACCATAGATATCCACTTCTTCAACACCATAATGTCATGAATTTGGACTGTCACCACAACACAGATGGGTGACAATACAATAATGTTGTATAGCCAATTGCACCAAATCAAGTGTGTCAAGAAGACACATATGTGAAGTGGACAGCTATGTATGGGACATTAGTTTTATATATATATATATATATATATATATATATATATATATATATATATATATATATATATATATATTGTAAGTTAGGTGCCTTTTTTATTTTTTGATTTGAAGAGTGGAGGAATTTTGGGGAAATCACATTTTCACATATGAAAGTGAGGGTCAGATGGGTAGTGTAGGTGAGGAAGTAAGTTCAGACAAACAGGACAAACAAGACAAACACAGGGATGGTGATAGACACAAAAGGTTTTGGGACACCATGTTTCGGGATAGGTAGGGGACGGAAGTAAGTTCAGACAAACAGGACAAACAAGACAAACATAGGGATGGTGATAGACACAAAAGGTTTTGGGACACCATGATTCGGGATAGGTAGCGGACGTTGGAGGCATATGCCAGTCAACCATGGGTACAGTGAGAATCTAGTCCTCACACTCAGAACTGTCATCACTGTCCCCTTCCTCAGTTTCCTTTGAGACTGTGTGATGTGAGACTCTCTTTTCCTTTTTAATGAGCAACTCTCTATGCCATTGATGCAGCCACCAAGCCCATATTCTTTGACATCATGACATCACACACAATCCATGGAAGCTCCTGGTGGGTGACATAATCATTGTCTTCTCCAATACTCCTAGAGGGTACCTATGCATCAGCATCCAGGGTAATGCTATCTGAGGTGGATGGGCCAGATAGTGCAGGGGCTGCAGAGGCAGAACTGCCAGGTTGCATCGCAGAGGTGCTGGAAGTTGGTGCAGCAGCCGGTGAAGGGTTGGCAGGCTGAGCCACAAGTGGTTGGCCTACCTCTCTGTGCTGAAAAGCATTTGATTTTTTGGAAAAAAGGTATGATATCACAACAGTGTGTTTCTATTTCAAAAAAGAGAGAGAGAGAGAGAGAGAGAGAGAGAGGAAGAGAGACAGAGATAGAGAGATAAGGAATGGGGTGAGTCAAAAAAGAAAACAGATGATTATTATATGTCACATTCACTTTCACCATAAATAGTATTTCTATTCACATTCACATTTCCATAATTAAAACCAAAAGTTTTATTAACATTTCATAACATTCAATTCCATTAAAGTTTATATTGTTAAACTCATTAAACTGAATTTGTTTTTTATGAATTCTCACAGTTCGCATTTCTTGAATTACTGCTGTTACTGGAGGAAAATAATGAAGTGAATACCATATTTAATACAATCATGTTCATTTGTGGTGTATGCATGCACTTTGCCTCTCTCACTCTCTCCATTCTCTCAGCATGTGCCTCCCTGTTCGCTGAAATTTCCTGTGCAGGAATAAAATAAAGAAGGAGAAAAAGAGACGTGTAGGCATTATGCATACTTGTCTTGCCTATCTAGAGCTTTCCATAACAGTTAAAGTTGCTTTATCTGTATACTTAAAAAACTGTGGGATGTCAGTAGTAATAAACTCCTTCAGCCACTGGTCAAGTTGTGCATGCTTGCACCATTTCAGGTCACTGTATTGTTGCCTGCACTGCTCCCCAGTGTGTGGTATGCCAGTTGCACTGGAGACAGCCTTGGTTAGGCTGTTGCAAGGGCCTTATACTGAGACCCAGGATAGTCCCCCTGCAGCAGCCTATGGCTGTAGAGCTTCATGAGGATTGCTACATATATTGTTGACTCCTCCACACCTCACCTCTGCTTCCTGAATTTGATACTATCCTTCCCATCTCCAGTCATGTCTGCAAAGGTCCTCCAACAACAGTACAAGTGTTTTCCAACCAATTCATTATATCACATTTTGCGACCAGTGTGCAAAGATGCACAACCATGCCAACCATACTTGCTCAATGGTAAGCAAAGTGAAACATTGCCAAACAAAGATGATAGGAATTTCCATCAATCTACAACCCCTTTTCCAATTTTTACACTTGGCAATAGGACGTCACTTTAACAGTGACAATCAACTAGAACCAAAGTTCACACCACCAGAAGGTTGGCCCTGCTGCAGCTGTTCTTCCATACCACACATTCTTACACTTATGGCCAATTTAGAGTGTCCAATCCACTTACTGCATGTTTTTTGAATATTGTAGAAAAACTGAGCACCCAGTAGAAATCCATACAAATACAGGGAGAACATGCAGAGTACACACAGAAAGCACCCCCACCAAGAATCAAACTACAGAATCCCTCACTGTGAGGTGATGATGCTATCTGCTACATAACTGTGCCACCTGGGAAGGTAGTTTATGAAGCAGCAATGTTAATCTGAGACTTGGCATTGATTTATGGCATGTGTGCTGCTATATCTGGTCATACTTTTCTCAGTGCTCAACACTAAAAGGCTAAATGCCTTGGCTTTTAAACAATGACTTTAGAAAGAACATTGGGATGGTTTGACACATATTTTGTGGGGACTTACAAACTGTTAAAAGTAATTTGTACAATGTGGGAGTCAAACCTATGTAAAAAAGTGAAAGCATATATTTCTACATAGGTGGTTTTTTCCTCATTGCCATGGAAGAAATGCTTTGTAATAGCAGTTATCACAACTATACAATTTAAAGACTGACTGGTGCCATAGTTCCTTTAAGACTCTAAGAGTGTGACATTACAAGGTCCCAGCTTATGCATTCTCATCTCTGATGTTGGACTGATCTCTGGCAATATACTGGAAATGGAACGAATGTCATAACTTTAGTACTAGATTTGTGTTTTGTGGTACATACCTCACATAGCATTCTGTTCCACACTTATACTTGTGATTTTGGATGGTTTCAGATAATTGTCAGAAAACTATTGTGTCCAACATATATGTGCAACTGCATTTTTATTAAATTGTCATCATTGTTATGATAGACTAGTTAACCACATAATACATATGATGGCTATAAAAGAATATCTATGCTCAATCAACCAGCTATACTTAGCTATCAGTATGCAGTATTACCTTTATAATCACATTTTTTGGAAAAAATACAGTGAGTTATCCTAAATAAAAAATGGAGTGTGCTGTACTGCAATACTAACTCATCTGTGTTCTGGCCATGAACATGTTGTAGTTACACCAGGAGCCATAGAGAAAGCTAGTCAGCAGGTGTATTTTCCACACTCATTGCTGTCCAGAGGGCTGATGGCCACATCTCACCACGGAGTCTGTTTGCACAAAGAAAGGCAAAGATAACTAAATCTTATGCATTATTCCAAAAGTGGTAAACACAGTTTGTGCATAAGTAGGCAATGAGAAAACGCAAAAGGCAATAGCAAATGCATATTGGTGTAAATAACCATTGGCCATTCTACAATAAAAATAACTACTGTGGAACTACAGCCCCACTTTACCATTCTTCTCTCAAGTTTAACTCAATGTATCTACACCATGTGCTACAAAGACACTCAGGTTACAGGGTAATTTTTGCAGTCATTGCCATCCATATTTCTAACCACCATGTTTTTAAGGCAACTGAGATTAAATTTTCAGTTTTTAGCCAATTAACCATGTTTGCAGTAAGCCACATGCAAAGGTTAAACAATTAGATGGCTGTGGATTTGAACCATTAGATTATCACACTTACACAACACAGTTGTTGAGGAATATTTCTCACTGACACACACACACACACACACACACACACACACACACACACACACACACACGCACATGCACACACACATGCACACACACACATGCACGCACACACGCACATGCACACACACCACACACACACACACACACACACACACACACACACACACACACACACACACACACACACACACACACACACACACACACAGCTTTGAAACACTGATAAATCATGTGTACATAACAATTCACATTTCATATCCAGTTTTAACAGTTCATACTCTTGGACATTCTCATATGGTTGCACATGTGTGTCTAACATGTTTAATGCAATGAGTGATCGCAAACACATTTACAAATATGTTTGTAGAAATGCAGCTCTATCTTTTCATTGTATTTTGTTAATTCTTCCTTTATCTCTGATTTAATATCAGACATTCCATCTTGAGTGCATTTTTTATCATTTTGCTTTACAGGTGTGATAAAAATTCATAACAGTAAGCAACGGTTTTCAGCAAAGGCAGGCAATTTTTGCTAACATGGACAAAAAATACACATGCATGGTATTTTGATTTATTTAAAAGCTCTCTGAAGTTAGTTCCACACTTTGTAAGTCTAGCCTCACTGACTGACTCACTACAGGGAACGGTGTCTGAATTGCTGCTGTGTTTTCCTTCAGTCAAGCCAATCATTCATAGTTGTTAGCCATTAGCTCCTAGCAATGGCGTAGAGTCTACACTATATTTACATCTGCTACACAAAGTCAAAGGTTTGGTATTTAGAAATTATAATGAGTTCACACCTCATATGCATATTCACAGTGCTCAGAGGGCTGAGTCTACTCTATGAAAATGTAACCATTTAACTAGGGAACTTGACGATGAGGAGACGTGTATTCAGACAAAACAGAACATTGTTGGTATTTTTAAGTTGATTTCTCTTCAGAAAAATTATTTATTTTGTTATGGTATGCTTCTATTATTCATATTTTGTAAACTGTTAGAAATGTATTTATATATCCAGGAGAAAAATAAGTTTAATTTGTATGCATTTCTTATGCTTCATTGTTGGCATATGCAGTTTTGGCAGACATTTACATTTGTGAGATAAATGGGTTATACTTTTTGCACAACTATGTTCTTAATATTTGCTTTTGCAAGTTCATATAGTACTGAAGAGAAATGTAATGTGCATATTGCTGGCACTTATGTAATTCTTCTCAGATGGCCCAGGACAACATCCGCAGGAGTTTTGGGTACAGTGAGAATTGATTGGCATCCATAAATTGACTTATTCACTATTTAGCAATGATAATTGTCATCCAGTAATCAATGACATAACTTTTCAGTCTTTCCTATATGGATGTTGACAGAATTGGTGCTTTTACAGACCCTTACGTTTTTGCTGGAGTGTTTGTGGCCACAAACTGTCACTCTGTTCTACTAAATGAGAAGTGTGATTTCAGTTGTTTTATGCTGAAAATGTGTAGGAAGCCTGATTATTTTGTGGAAAATATAGATACATTAGTCATGTGGTATTCCTTCGTTTTTACACACATTTATCTGTGTGAGTGAGAGGGGAGATGTCTACCATTCTGTTGTCCAAAATAAAAAGTTGTTTCAAGTGCTTTTCTGCTGAAGATGTGTAGAAAGCCTGATAATTTTCTTGAAAACATATACATTACTTATGTGTTATTCCTTAGTTTGCACAATCCTTCATTTGTGTGTGTGTGTGTGGGGGGGGGGGGGGTCCACCTAACTTTCAGTTAAACTAAATGTGAAGTGTGTTTCAAGTGCGCTATGTTGATAAAGGGTACATAGACTAATTATTCTCGTGAGCAAATACATTCCTTATGTGATTTTAATGTATTTTATCCTTCTCTGTTTTATGTCACATTGGATTATGCCACCCAAGCCTACAAATCTATGAAAACCCCCTTTCAGTGATGCTGAGAAAGAGGTCATTGTCCAGGCTCTGAGGCAGCAATGGCACCTTCCTGCTTGAGTAAGGCTGGGGAGATATGGCTGCCAGAAAGGGTATTTGGAACTAGTTAGTTGTCGTTGTGAATGCAGTTGGTGGTTGCAGATGCAATTATGAACAGTTGCAGCATCCGGCCACCAATATGATTTCATCAGCATGGATGAGGTTGGCTGCAGTTGCCCAAGAACAACTGGCTATGTGGAGGGGTTTCTGCTACTGTGCCACCACTGACACCAAATGCAGAGTTCCTGTCCACTGTCAGGGATCCTGACAGCTCAGGGGAGCCTTCACACTGTGTGCTTGATATTGGTGCTGATGTGTCTGGGAGGCCAAGAATGTACCAGGACCAGATTCCAAATAAGCTTATATATGGCAACATTATATTGTATTGTAGACTAAAATATAATTTTGCTGCTGCTGTGCTACTGCTTGTGATACACGTTTTCTCTATCTGTAGCTATATCTGTAGCTAGGCATACAGTTATACAAGACAGTTGTTCAATAGACATGGTTGTGGGTGGATGGCTCAGACAAGTTTCAGTTAAAGTTATTTCTTACAAAGCATATAGCAAATTGTTTATTCACTATCTGTGTGTTACTCCCATTGTGATTATTAATTGCCATACTTCCATTGCTTCATTTCTTCCAGGCCCATCCTTCTTGCAAAGTGTTGAGACATCTGCACATGGTAAGCAAACTATTTGTTTTTGTTCTTGCTAGGCATTATTTAGATATATATTATCTGCATGTATGAGAAGTGTGTAATGTTTGTCGGTTCTGTTGTAGCATTTGCAGTTGTGCAAACAGTGTTACTTTTTGTTCAGATATTTTGGGTTAATATTTATGGCAGTAGTAATTTCATTCCTTTGTTTGTTGTTTATTATCAGAGGTTATCCTGACAGTAGAAATGTAGGACTTCAACCACCTGATGTTGGAGTATTGGTAGGCTCTGGTGATGATGGTGGCCAAATGGAGGCACATTCAGGTGGTGCAGAGGTTGAATCTGACAATGAGGTTGTGACTCATACATCCCCTGGATTTTCTTCTGACACAGTGAGTATGTTTACACATACCCATTCCACTGAGCCCTTAGGTAGTGGACAGATTTAGGATGACATAGCTGATCAGGGAAGCTTGACTACTGCAGTTTTAGTACAGGTTGTCTACGGCCATAGCCAAAGTGTGGGAAAGGTGCCACACAAGATGGTTAGTAGGGCTGCTCAAAGGATGCCTGTTGTCTACCCTTCACGTAATGCTGGTGTGTCATTATGTGCCTCTTGATGTATGTTTAGGGCCATCATGGAGGCCCAGACATGTTCTTCTAGGGTTTCTGAGGACATGCTTAGGGTTCTAGATGTGACATGCATGACTGCCTCTACCATGCGGCCAATTCAGTGGATTGGATGAATGCCACAATGGAACAGGCAGTATCTATGATGGAATGTCTGCTGGGAGTGGGGCAAATCCAAGTGGCCGAATGGCTACAACATCATCTGATGTTAGCCACTGTGGCTGTGCCTGATCCCACTCCTGTTGTGAGACTGCTTCCACTGCTGTGTCAGTGGCCGAGGTGTCCACACCCAACATGGTAGGCCATGGGGTCATGGACCTAGACATACATGTGAGGAAAGCTCATCCGGCAGACATCACTGACATTCAGGTACCAACATCACATCTGACCATGGGCATGGACATGTCAGAGCAAATCTTTGATGATCCAGTACTCATAGTCAGGGGCAATCATGATGAGCTAATATCTCTGCCATGCACAGCTCACACCTATCCAACATGCCAGGATGTAGTGTTAGCACAGAACTTGGCTGTGTGTATGCAGACACTCACAAACACATTTCACATAGAGTGCCTATAGAGACACTCACACATACCAGCTGCATCAGGCATTAGTGAGGGTTGCAGGTCATTCTATCTCTGTGGTCATTTAATATTTGATACATTTCTGCCTGCCTGTATTTCTTACTGACACACACTCACTACTTTCACGCCAGCCTTGGCCTCTTGCCCCACAATCCCCAACAGGTGCAAATGATGATAACTTTACCATCACCTACTTTCTGTCTTTATGATTGAGGGTTACATATGTATATTGTCTGATGCACAGGGTAGAAAGCTAAATGAGTGCTTAGGATAAAAATTGGTGATGTTATTTGGAAAATTTTCTGATTTATTACAGTATTTTAGTGTTGTGATTCCTACTTTGAAATTGTTCATACAGCAGTCATGTTTATTGCTCCACTTGTGAGAATGTAGTGATAAGTGGAGTCTGTACTGATTTTTCTGTACTTGGAATTTTAGATGCATGAATATATATTACATAAGCCAGTTATGCTACATATTGATGACATTGATGGACAACTCACTCTCTTTCTAATATATATATATATATATGTGTAAAATAGTGTACATTCTAGTTGGAGTTGTGTGGAGGAGGAGAAGAAAAGGTATAGCAATTGTCATTTGATACATGGGCAGATCCATGTTTTCCTGAGATGTGGTTTGAGTAGTTTTTTGAAGTTTGTGTTTGTTGTTGCTGAGGTTATATTAGTGGGGAGATTGTTCCATTTTTTTGGCTATGATGTGGGAAGATAGGGCTTTACCTGCAGTATTGTTAGCAGTTGTAATACTGAGGACAGGTTTATTGGATGAGCGGAGAAGGCGACTGGAAGAGTAGGAGGTTAGAGTAGCTGCTTTAGGGCTGGAGGTTTTTCTGGGTAGTTTATGATGTTAAAGACACAGGTGAGTTGTGGGTAAGTTAGTAAGTGAGGAAATTCAAGCCATTGAATTTCTTTTAGTACTTGGCAGTGATGGATTCCAAAGGGAGAGTTGTTGGCAAATTTGGCAATTTTGTTATAGCATGACTCTAACTTGTCCAGATCTGTTTTTCTAGTATGGGTCAGGATTGGTGCTGCATAAGTAAGTGTTGATAAGAGATTAGTTTGAGCTAGGGTGATTCTTGCTTTATCTGTGAGAAAGTTTTTGTGTCTGTAAAGGGTTCCCATTTTTTATGAACTTTCTGGATGGCTTGTGTTATGAGTAGATCGAAAGATAGGTTATTGTCTATTTCAACTCCTAGGAGTTTTGTGTGGGTGGATGGAGAAATGATAGTGCCATTTCTAGATGAGCTAGAGAAAGTAGAGGGGGTAGATTTTGTTTTATTAGGGGTGAGCAGGAGAAGTTTGGTTTTATTGGGGTTGAGAATGAGCTGGATGTCAGTGATCCAAGTTTCAATAGCAGATAATAATTCTTGGGTTAGTTCTTGCAGGGTGTTGACAGATGGGGATGCCCATATGAGTGTAGAGTCATCTGCATACTGAATTAGTGAGGCTTGTTTGGAGGATGTGTATAGATTGTTTGTAAAAATAGAAAAGAGTAGCGGGCCTTATATTGAGCCTTGTCGTACTCCTAGTACTCCTATGGAGTTAGGGGAGAGGATAATTCATTTTGCTATTGTTGAGATTGTTGTCTGTCTGATAAGTAGCTTTTGAACCAGGACATAGTAGGAGAAGTAAAGGATAGAGAGTGAAGAGCATCCAATAGTTTAGGGTGTGAAAGCATGTCAAATGCTTTATAGAGGTCTAAAAAGATAGCAGATACATAGTTGTTGTTTCTATGATGATAAACCTGATTGGTGAAGGACAGAAGGGCAGTAGTTGTACTATGGTGAGGGCAGAATCCATGTTGGGTGGAGAAGAGAAAATTGTATTCAAGAATTGCATGACTTGCAAGTGTATGCATTTCTCTAGGAGCTTAGATAAGGGGGAAAGAATAGCTATAGGCTGATAGTTGGAAAAGTCGTGAAGAGGTATAATGTAAGATATTTTCCATAGTTGTGGTACATAAGCTTCCTGAATGTACCTGTTTATTAGGATTGAGACTGGATATGATAGGAAGTCAGACACTATTTTTAGGAAGTTTGCAGGTATACCGTCAGCTGCAAGTGTGGTAGGTGTTAGGGTGAGGAGGAGTTTTTTTAATTTTAGATGCAGGGACAGGTGAGAGAGAGAGAAGGATGGTTGGTTGATAGAGCTGCTAGGAGGGCTCCTTGCAGTTGTTGCTGGTGAGTTATTAGTGTTAGATAGTTGGTTGGACATAGTTTGAATTGAGTTTATGAAATGACAGTTAAGCTGGAAAGCTATACCATTGCTGTTAGTATTGGGGGAGGTAGGGGTGGGGGTAGCAAATGTGCCAGGTTCCTAGTAAAATTGTCTTTTGAGAGGAATTATGATTAAGCCATTGAAGGATTTCTTCTATGGCTGGAGAGTTATTTTCAGGAGGAATGTAGCAGCAAAGGATGTTCATTTTTTATCATTGTTTATTGGAAGGATAGAGCCTATGGTTTTGGCATTTTGAAATGTTGGCAAAGAGGTATGAAATGGCTGGAGCTTTGTTTCATTTTTTAATAGAACTGCAACTCCACCACCTTTCCTACTTGTTTTATCTAGCCTTAAGATGTTGTAACCTGGTGGTAGAATTTCATTGCTATGGATATGTGGTTTCAGCCAGGACTCGATAATAGTTAGAATGTCAGGAGTAGTGGGTAATAAAAGCATGAGTTTCCTGGAGTTTGTTAGAAATCCTTCTAGTGTTGATATTAATGATTAGTAGATCAGATTGTGCTCTATTGGGGAGGTCAGTGAAGGAGGGCCCTGGGTTTGAGTGTATGTCACCAGCGATAAGGAGTATTTTGCTGAGTTTGAAAATGTGTTTGGTAGCATAGGTTAGGTTTGAGAGGGATACATAGACTGATTTCTTATTGATAATTGTGGATAGGTGGGTGTTAGGAGTATGTAGAATAATATACTATTGTTAAATAGTGCTGGACATACTTTAAAATATATGTGGGAGTTGGTGCATCTTAACAATATGTATTGTGTGGAAGGAGGTGCTGTCTAGGGGTAAGCAAGTCCGTATGGATGTAATATAGAATAGGGAAGTGAGGGCTAGTAGGAGCAAGGGTAAAAAGATTTGCATTGTAGTTTATCTTGGAAAGGTTTAAGATGTGTTCTTGTGAGATGCAGGTGAGGGTGTGGTCTGTAAATTCTAGTATGGGTGTGGGGTTTAAGTAGGAGGTACTGAAAAGTAGCTAGGACAGATGATTGGTGCAGGAAGTCAGTCAGGTGATTATGGATAAGTATAAGTTTAGGAGTAGTGGGGGTGGGTGGGAATTGGGGATAGGGTAGGGGAGCGGAGTGAGCCTGGAGGGCGAACTGAGCAGGTCCAGACCCCCAGCAGAGGTAAGTGCCAAAAAAGTATCAGTGAGTGCAGGTGAGGGCAGGACACTAATAGTGTTGTAGTGACTGCTGATAGTCTGTTATTTAACTAAGTAGATAGGCAAGAGTATAAGGATGTCACTTAATTTAGACTTAATCAGAGGGGTTGCTAGCCCTGGAAAGGAAATTTTAAGGATGGCTAACACCAAAATACCTTAACGTGGTTGTTTTAGGCATTGGATAGTCGGGGAAATATTGTGGAGGTTTGCTGCCACCTACTGGGGAAATTGGAGCATCCCTGCGAATGTACATGCTGTCAGGGCTCAAGTAGACCTCAACTAAATGGATTTTATTTACAAATTCTGTAGCGCAAATAGGGAGTTTGATTACTATTTTTATTAAAACTAACCACTGGAGCTTGCATGCACTTAATGGCACAGAGCATGCTTTCTGGGGAGACTAGGTCCACCACTTTGCCATTTTTACTGGGCTGATGACTTTCCTAGATGGGAGGGAGTTTAGACTGTTCTGACAGGAAAAGAACAGAAGGAAGGAGTAGAATTAAAATTTGGTAGTAGAAGTAGCAAGTTTACAGTACAGTGGGTGTAGGAGGAGAGGGTAGTTGAGTATGGGTGAAAGAGAGAGGTGAATATGGTCGAAAAAGTTGAGAGTGGATGTGAAAAGCAAAAAGGTGGCTAAGATAGTGCGTGCAGGAGGCTTATATTCAGAGTGAGGTTTAGAAAAACTGAAAAGCAGTAAAACATAACATCTCAGTAGCAGTGGCTTATAAATACATTACATCCATGCAACACAGTTCAGAGTATGATGCTCGTTTTCACTAAAAGCAGTCAGATAAATTGCATAATATGCGATCAATACATGTTAGAATTCATATTTCAAATATCCAACAGCATTCAAGCAGAGCAAACAGGAAGACAAGATTAATTTGATGCGTTCAAAAGATATGTTTCAAATATGCATTTCCATGCAAATAGGACTAACTACAGGCTACAAAGTATTTAATACGCTTGCCTATACAGGATATTTTACTGTTTCATAGCTGTAATTTTCTTATATTACTTTACAAGTCATAGGAGCTAGCAATGTATACCCTTACGTATGGCAGCAATATTCTACAGGACAGCCATGAATGGAGCAGTTACTGTTATGCACATTCAGTCTACAAAAATAGCTGTGAGGTATGTGAATAAGACAGAATATCCCAACTAATTTCCACAGGGACAGTAGCAAACATAGAGTACAGACATAAAGTATAATACACTTCCTCCTGTACAAATAAAGGCCCTAGCGTTGTAAGGTTATATCAGGTTAAAGTGCAACATTAAATACTGTACTTTCTGGGAATAAGTATAATAGTAGCAAACACTTTATCGGCATGTGAAGTACAAATGAATAACAGCACTTTGCAATATAAAACTAACAAACAGTAAGTAACAGAGCACCTTACTGGTGTGCACACAATGCATTAGGAAATGAATGTGTTCTAGTGGATGTATGGCCTTAGAGAATGACGCCGTGGGGAAAGACCTGTATATGTAGAAAATATGTGAAGTGGGGGAGGGGAGCTAGGCTGTGATAGGATGAAGGTGCACAGGGTGATGGGATTGAGAATAGGACTGGGGAGGGACCTGGGAATGAGGAAAGATACACCCCACCCCCAGCAGAGGTGAGCGCCAAAAAAGTATCAGTGAGTGCAGGTGAGGGCAGGACACTGATAGTGTTGTAGTGACTGCTAGCAGTCTGTTATTTAACTAAGTAGATAGGCAAGAGTATAAGGATGTCACTTAAGTTAGACTTAATCCGAGGGGTTGCTAGACCTGGAAAGGGCACTGTAAGGATGGCTATTACCAAAATACCTTAATGGGTTTAGCGAGCCATGTAGGTTTTATTAAATCCTGCTCAAAGTTACATAAAAGGAGACACAGACTTTATTAAACATTTTGAACATCTTTAGCACATGCAGATTTGTAAATATGTTCTTTTTGCTTGATAAATGGCTTTTATTATCAATTAAAATATGCATTGGGTGAATATTACTATTGCTGTTATTATGTTGTTATACAGTTGTTGTTTAATATTGTTCATATACCTTTTACTCTGTATGTCGTATTTGTTGTTGTTGGAAGATGAATAAAATTACGTATTAAAAAAAAATATATATATATATATATATATATATATATATATATATATATATATATATATATGTATATATATCATCATCATCATCATCATCTTCTTTCGGCTGTTCCCGTTAGGGGTTGCCCCAGCGGATCACCTGTTTCCATTTCTTCCTGTCCTCTGCATCTTGCTGTGTCACACCAACCACCTGCATGTCCTCTCTCACCACATCCATAAACGTTACCTTAGGCCTTCCTCTTTTCCTGTTACCTGGTAGCTTCATCCTTAGCATCTTTTTCCCAATATACTCTGCATCCCTTCTCAGCACATGTCCAAACCAATGTAATCTTGCCTCTCTGGCTTTGTTTCCAAACCTTCCAACCTGGGCTGACCCTCTAATATACTTATTCCTAATCCTGTCCACCCTTGTCACAACTAGTGCAAATCTTAACATCTTTAACTCTGTCACGTCCAGCTCAAACTCCTGCCTTGTTGTCAATGTCACTGTCTCCAACCCATATAACATAGCTGGTCTCACTACCCTCTTGTAGACCTTCCCTTTCACTCTTACAGGTACTCGTCTGTCAAAAATCACTCCTGACACTCTTCTCCACCCACTCCATCCTGCCTGTACTCTCTTCTTCACCTCTCTTCCACACTCACCGTTACTCTGAACTACTGACCCCAAGTATTTAAACTCATCCACCTTTGCCACCTCTACTCCTTGAATCCTCACCATTCCTATATCCTTCCTCTCATTCACACACATATATTCTGTCTTAGTCCTGATGACCTTCATTCCTCTTCTCTCTAGAGCATATCTCCACCTCTCTAGGGTCTCCTCCATATGTTCCCTACTCTCAATACAGATCACAATGTCATCTGCAAACATCATAGTCCATGGGGACTCCTGTCTGATCTCGTCTGTCAACCTGTCCATCACCATTGCAAATAAGAAAGAGCTCAGAGCTGATCCTTGATGTAACCCCACCTCCACCTTAAACACATCCATTACTCCCACCGCAGACCTCACCGCTGTAACACTACCCTCGTACATATCCTGCACCACTCTTTCATACTTCTCTGACACTCCTGCCTTCCTCATACAATACCATAACTTCTCTCTAGGCACCCTGTCATATGCTTTCTCCAAGTCTACAAAAACACAATGCAAGTCCTTCTGATATTCTCTGTACTTCTCCGTGAACACTCTCAGAGCAAACATCGCAACTGTAGTGCTCTTTCCCGGCATGAAACCATACTGCTGTTCACTAATCATCACATCCCTTCTAACCTAGCTTCCACTACTCTTTCCCATAACGTCATGCTGTGACTGATCAATTTAATCCCTCTGTAGTTACTACAGCTCTGCACATCACCCTTATTCTTAAAAATCGATACAAAAACACTTTTTCTCCATTCCTCAGGCATCCTCTCACTTTCCAAGATTTCATTAAACAATCTGGTTAAAAACTCGACTGCCATTTCACCTAAACACCTCCATGCTTCCACAGGTATGTCATCTGGGCCAACAACCTTTCCATTCTTCATTCTCTTCATAGCTATCCTTACTTCCTCCTTTCTAATCCACTGCACTTCATGATTCACTATCCACATATCATCCAACCTTCTCTCCCTCTCATTCTCTTCATTCATCAGCCCCTCAAAGTACTCTTTCCATCTGCTCAACACACTCTCCTCACTTGTGAGTACATTTCCCTCATTATCCTTTATCACCCTTACCTGCTGCACATCTTTCCTAGCTCGGTCCCTCTGTCTAGCCAATTGGTACAGGTCCTTTTCTCCCTCCTTAGTGTCCAACCTTTCATACAACTCTTCATATGCCTTATCCTTAGCCTTTGCCACCTCTCTGTTTGCCATGCACCTCATCTCCTTATACTCCTGTCTACTTTCTTCATCTCTCTAAGAATCCCACTTCTTCTTTGCCAACCTCTTTGCTTGTATACTCTTCTGTACTTCCTCATTCCACCACCATGTCTCCTTGTCGTCCTTCCCCTGTCCCGATGTGATACCAAGCACCTTTCTAGCCATCTCCCTTACTAGCTCTGCTGTAGTTAACCAGCTATTTGGTAACTCTGCACTGCCACCCAGTGCCTGTCTTAACTCATCCCTGAACTCCACCTCACAATCACCATTTTTCAATTTCCACCATTTGATCCTTGGTGCTGCTGCTGCCACACTCCTCCTCCACTTCTTGATCACCAACGTCATCCTACAAACCACCATCCTATGCTGCCTAACTACACTTTCTCTGGCCACCACTTTACAGTCTCCAATCTCCTTCAAACTGGCCCTCCTACATAAGATATAATCCACCTGTGTGCATCTTCTTCCACTCTTGTATGTCACCATATGCTCCTCCCTCTTGTTAAAATACGTATTCACCACAGCCATATCCAGCCTTTTGGCAAAATCCACTACCATCTGATCTTCTGCATTCCTTTGTTTAACACCATACCTACCCATCACTTCCTCATCCCCACTGTTCCCTTCATCAACATGCCCATTTACATCTGCTCCAATCACCACTCTCTCAAACTTGGGTACAGTCATCACCACTTCATCCAATTCACTCCAAAATTTTTCTTTCTCATCCATTGCACACCCAACTTGTGGAGCATATCCACTAACAACATTAATCATTACACCATTGATTTCCAGCTTCATAAACATCACTCTATCCAACACCCTTTTCACCTTCAAAACACTCTTCGCATACTGTTCCTTCAGAATAACTCCTATGCCATTTCTCCTCCCATCCACACCATGATAAAACAATTTGAACCCACCTCCGATACACCTAGCCTTACTCCCCTTCCATCTGGTCTCTTGCACACACAATATACCAACCTTCCTTCTGTCCATCATATCAGCTAGCTCTCTCCCTATACCAATCATACTGCCAACATTCAAAGTTCTGACTCTCACTACCACAGTCCTAGCCTTTCTTCTCTCTTCCTACCTTCGGCCATGTCTTCCGGCTCTTCTCCTCCTTTGGCCAACAGTAGCCCAATTTCCACCAGCACCCTGTTGGCTAACAGTACTGGTGGTGGTCGTTGTTAACCCAGGCCTCGACCAATCCTGTATGGAAATATTAACTGGTGACTGCATGAAATAATTTGGTGAAGTTTTACGTTGGATGCCCTTCCTGATGCAACCCTCCCCATTTATCCAGGCTTGGGACCGGCACAAAGAAATGCACTGGTTTGTGCATCCCCAGTGGCTGGGTTCATGGGTCACTTTCAGTAGATTGAAAATTTATAGGTTTGAACCAAATATGGCTGAGACCATATGTTCGAACTTGTAAAAGTACAATCTGACTGAATGGAGATCTCCGTACAGAGCGGAAAGGGATGATTTCCCATTTCCACAATGTAGTGTGATCTCGGAGTTGGTATATTTAAGTAAGGGGGGTGTGGGGGGTCCAGAGGGGCATAGCCCCCCTGCTATAGATGTTTAGTCTTGTTTTTTTGGTTTTATGTAGTTTTACATCAGTGTTCAAACATATGGTCCCGACTATATGGGGTTCGAACTAGTAAAAGTTCGATCTATTGAAGCAGATCCATAAATATATATATATATATATATATATATATATATATATATATATATATATAGATAGATAGATATAGACATCCATATCTATATCTATATCTAATCTCTGTATATTTTTATATATATATATATATATATATGTCACACGGGAATTAATCTCCTCAGCTTACTGCTAACAGAATACAGTGTACAACCCATTATATCCTCTCCGCTATGCCTCTCAAACTCTTACCTCAAGAACCAGTGACAAAGATAAAAATAATGGAAGACAAAATAGCTTAATCAATGATAGCTGCTGCCCTTATCCAAAGTCACTAAAAGAACAGACTTTGCATTAAAACTTTTTCTAAATGCAATTAAGAATGAAACTCAAATGTCTGCAGTTGTTTAGTGACAGAAATTGCAACAGAAAAAAAATGCAAAGAACAGACTAAAATGTGAGGAAAAATTTCAGGGAAATTTGAGGGCATCTGTGCATGCATACATTCATTTGTTTGTACTCACACACATAAAGATGTTGCCATTAGCTGCAGCCACTTGAATGATGGTGGCTATACACTTCAGATGTTTGATTGTTATCAAACATATGAATAAATAGATGAGCAACTTTGGGGTAGCAAAGTATCCTCTCAGCTCATCATTGTAAGAATAAAGTGTGCTTCTTGAACTGTTTTAAACTGTTTAAAGTTGTTTTTGCACCTGCACTTTTAAAGTTTGCCCTGTTTGTTGCATTTACCTGTTGAGGCTACACACTCAAGTGCGCTAGCCTGTGTTACATATTTATTGCACTTTCCTGCTGTTTGTTGCAAACTGGTCGGTCTCCTGTTACCAACCCTGCCTCTTCGGGTTTATACCTAGCTGGATCTACTTTCGATAACAACGTTGGATTTATTGGTGTGCCACAATTCACTGAATGGGCTGGGAATTTGGAAGCTTTTTCTTTTGGTCCTTCTTTATTGTCGGGTTCACCGATCCTTGTTCCTGACCCTGCAGGTAATTATGTAGATAACATCTCTGATAAATTAAAAATTTTGGATGGCAAAATGCTCAGGATTAAAAAGTTGCAACTTGAGGTTGCTTATTTCCAGCAATGTCTGACGGAAAAAATTATACCTAAAGGATTAAGAAATTCTTTTACACCTACTGGATTGTTTAATGACTTATCATTTTCGGATGACTTACTGGCTCTTTTCAACAGGCAGGGGCTCAAGCTGCTGGAATTAATGATTAAACATTATAACAATCACATAAGTAGCCATTTGACTGAGACTGGACAACTCGACGAGTCTATAAAAACAGATACTAATTTTATGCGATATAAGTATGACTATAATCGCATCTTTTCGAGTATTGATGCTTTATTGTCTAAGCTGAAATTTAATAAATCAAAAAAGTTGGTAAGGGATAGGCAAGCTTACCAAAATGGTCTTGCTTACCCCAACCTTTTCAAAAACAAATTCAACAGTGGTAATCAAAACAAGGGGAATAACAATAGAGGTGTTTTCGCCTCTACGGATATTCCGGACGATTCTTTGGACAATGGTGACCACCCAGGTGACAATGGGGAGGGTACATCGTCCCAGGAATTAAGGAGGAGCAGTAGGATAAAAGCCAATTACCAGAATAATAATGGCAATCCTAATTATAAGACCCAACAGAGGCCTTTTTTAGGGGGCAAGAACAACCGCCAACAGCATCAAAAGAACTGGAACAAACAGCAGTATTAAATGGACAGGATGGCGGTCCTTTAGTAGACTTAAGCCAACCTGCCATTTTGGTCAACACCAAAGGTGACTTTAAGGTTTATAACTTTTCTAACATTTCTATCGACAGTGATTTGGTAGAATTACTGGCTAACGGTTTCTCCTTCGTTCCAGATCAGAAACTTAGTTTAGCTAAAACACTGATTGTTTTGAAATGTTTTGTGCGTAGATTGAATTTAAAAGTTTTTTCAATAATGAAACACGAAGTGAAAGACTTACACTTAAATTGTCTAGCACATTTAATCCTCCTTTGCATCCCAATTTACATATTTTTGAGAGTGTTTGTGAATTGGATCTTAGACACTTATTTGGTTCTACAAAATGGTTTGATAACCGGAGTAATATTTCGTTAGACCAAATGATGGCTTTAAATAACTTATGTGGGATGTCAGTAAGGGTAATGAAACCCGACAAAGGAGGGGGTCTAGTCATCTTTGATAAAGCTGATTACAACAGGAGAATGTTGTCTGTGTTGAACTCTACTGCTTATGAATGCTCTTCCTTAAATGAAATGGTAGGGACCCAAAACAGGATCAAAGGGTACTTTAGGGATTTGTTTGTTGAAGGGAAGATTGATATTGATACGTATAACTTCATTAACATCTCTTTCCCTAAGGTGCCGGTCATGTTTGGGATCCCTAAAATACATAAGGACTTGGTAAACCCTCCGATGCGAGCCTTAGTTGATGGGAGATGTTCTGTCACCCACCCATGTTCTAGATTGATTGATAGTATTATATCTAAATATCTGCGTTTAATTCCTGAAATTTGTAAGGATTCTTGGTCTTTCCTGAAATCAATTAATGACATCAAATTCGACCCGTCATTTAATTTTCTAACCATTGACGTGGTCGATCTCTATACCTCAATACCACACCAAGAAGCGGTAGAATGGGTCGAATTGATGCTGATGAGCTTCAGTGCCCCTAGGGATGACATAGCGGTTGTGACTCAATTATTGGACATTGTACTGTCCTCTAACTTCTTCATTTTTGATGACCGCTACTACCTCCAGAAACAAGGGATTGCCATGGGCTCTCCCTGTGGGGGTAGTGTAGCGAATCTCTTTGTTGCTTACTGGGAGAAAACATTTCTTCTAAATAATCTAAGGTTTAAAAACATTATAAAATACTATACGCGTTTCTTAGATGATGTGTTTATTCTAGTTCAAGGTGGTGAAGAGGTTGTAGTAGATCTTACCAACTACATGAATGAGACTACATCATTCTTGAAATTTACTTATCATTTCTCAACAAAATAAATTGATTATCTGGATGTGAAGTTGGTAAAAGATTTAAGTAACAACCAGTTTCAGTCATGGATTTATAGGAAACCAACTTACTGCAACTCTTTGTTGCATTTCTCTAGTAACCATCCACCAAAACAAAAGAGATCAATTGTTAAGAGACAATTGGTCAGAGCGGTCCGGATGTGTAGTACGGTCCAAGCATTTGATCTTGAATGTGCCACTTTGAAAGTAATGTTTATAAATAGGGGATACCCAGTAGACTTGATTGATGACTTGATTGATGAGGTTTCTCTAAAAAGGGATAATGGATTCTACCAACCTTTACTAAACAATAATGAACAAGTCACTGCCCAATCGATTGAAGACAGGGCAGATTCTATCACAAATATTACCTTGATTACTGATATTGACTTCGACGAAGGCTTAAAAGAGGCTGATTTTAAGACAAGTCTGGTCACTACGTACTTTAGGTGTGCGGGGGACTTGTGTTCTATCATTAGAAAGAATTGGTATTTCATTCAAAACAATTCTACATTATCAAACACACTGGGTACACACCCTTCTATTGTTTATAGGAGGGGTAGTAACTTAAAAGAACTCCTGCAAAGATGTAGACTGGGTAACTCCTTTACAAGACAATGTGGTACATCAATGCGTGGGGCTTGTAACTGGTGCAAATTCCTTAAAACAGGGAGCTCGTTCACTATTAGGGATAAGAAATATACCATCAATTCCAAGATAAATTGCAATACAAAATCTGTGGTTTATGCTGCCTTTTGTGACTGTTGCCCCGGGTTTTATATAGGGAAAATGGACTGTAGGCTACGGGACCATATCTATCAACACTGTTATGCTATAAAGAACATAAAAAGTGACAATGCTTTATCAAAACACATCTTGAGCCATACTGGACATAGTTTCCATTTTATGGGGATAGACCATATCACTATGGGGATTAGGGGGGGTCCCCAGTCCCTTATTTTAGAAACTAAGGAGCTCGAGTGGCAAATTCTCTTGGATGCTTTTTCTTACCCTGGCTTAAACGAGTGTTGTAATATTTCCTCTGTTCTAAGGTATAGAAGTTACTTGAGATAGGACAGTGTGTTAGGGTAAATATGTATGTTTGAATAGACTTGTTCTTCTTAATACTGTGGTCTATGGTTAGGACTATTCATTAAGTTTTATAATTAGGGATATAAATAAAAATTAGTTTTTTACTTTATAATTATGGATGTACATAAAATTCGCTTTTTATGTTTTAAAATTATTTGAATTTTGCTAATTCGATTGTGTAGAAGTGCCTTTTATGAGTGATTCACTTGATGTAAACTTTTTAACTTTGTCTGTGTGTTTAAAAATGCGGGCTTGCTTGTTTTTATATAGTTATACTATTATCTTGCTTCTGGCTTGGCCAATGATTTAAGTTACAATGTAACTAAGGAAGTGACATCATGTTGCTTAGCAAGTGTATACATTTTAAATGTTGGCGCTTTTTCTTTTGTCTTTTGGTTTTCTGAAGAAGCTTCTGCAGTGGCGGAGGCAAAAACGTTTAACCTCAATAAAGTGCGTTAAATCAAACAACTTGGTGGTGATCCTGACTCGTGTACGCTATTTTTGTTTTCAACAGTTTTTTCCAGTGTTCTATTCTGGACTTTTGGAAAGTTCCTGTGTTGCCCATTTCCTTTCTTGGATAAAGGGAGGCTTCTTTGTTCACCAGTGACAGTGGGGAGCTTGGAGCAGCCTATCTATCCCTGGAGGAGTGTTCCCAGCACAAGAATCTGGCAGTCTATTGGCCGTTTTGGGCCAGTTTCTAGCTCTTTCATGTCCCCCTGTATAAAACCCACTTTGGTGCGGTTTTTGCACTTGTTACTACTCAGCCAAGCTCCTTGTGGTAATGCAGAGTGGTGCTAGCAGCAGAGAGGCTAAAAGAGTGACTGCTAACCTGATAAAAGTGTTTGTTTTTCTGCTACTACCTGGGTGACTGTCCGATCTAGCTAAACTGCAAGTATTTCTGCTTCTTGAACTGTTTTAAACTGTTTAAAGTTGTTTTTGCACCTGCACTTTTAAAGTTTTTCCTGTTTGTTGCATTTACCTGTTGAAGCTACACACTCAAGTGCGTTAGCCTGTGTTACATATTTATTGCATTTTCCTGCTGTTTGTTACAAAAAAGAAAAAAACATTTTCCATGTTTTCCGTCTTTCCTGACCTAGAGTAGTCCAAATACAGGCTTTGCTGTATTCTGGACTTTTGGAAAGTTCCTGTGTTGCCCATTTCCTTTCTTGGATAAAGGGAGGCTTCTTTGTTCACCAGTGGCAGTGGGGAGCTTGAAGCAGCCTATCTATCCCTGGAGGAGTGTTCCCAGCACAAGAATCTGGTAGTCTATTGGCCGTTTTGGGCCAATTTCTATCTCTTTCAAGTCCTCCTGTATAAAACCCGCTTTACCGTGGCTTTGCGCGATTTTGCACATAGTGCAGCATCGGGCAGCGCCGCTTAATTGGGTTTAAACCATTCTCGGCTCCACAAAGTCTGATCTTCACTTTTTCCCTTAGAACTGATCTAGTTATGGCTGGGTTCCACCAGCCATATTCAAAAATAAAAAAATAAAATAAATAAATAAAATAAATTTAGTTCTCATAATAAACACCCTATTCCCACTCTAAAGCCTGGCGCTTGCTCACTAAAGCAATTATATAAGTCAGCACTAAAAAAATAAAAGCACTACACCCTCACAAACTCCCCTTGAGTACTTTTTGCCCCATTGGCCCTTTTTTCAATTATAAAGGAATTCCCAATACTATTCTAGCATGTCCAAAGGTCAGTTGTCAATCTCCTCTCCAGTCCAGCTGGTGAATCTGGGAATCTTGAGGCAATGTTACAACTGCCTCATGTACACAGATAACCCTCTCCTCCTCCCAACAAATTCCAACACATGTGAGAGATGCAACCATATAGCCAAACTGGAGGCTAAGCTCTCTCAACTCAGTACTGGCGTAACCAGTCAGGAGGAGAAGGAAACCACACTCACTACAATTCCAGTCTCACATAGACCTACTTGGACCGAACCACATAAACACACAAAAACATACTCAGAGGCTCTAAATAAAAATCTGCCTAAGCAGCAGAGACCTCCAAAGCAGACACCCAAGCAACCGCTACCCCAAAATAAAACACGTACAACACATAGCTCACAAAGTCAGTGTGCCAAACAGTCACAGCCCTTAAGGCTAAGCAACACACCTGATACACTTGTAATAGGTGACTCTATTGTCAGGCACACTGACATCCCGCTCACCAGGCTGAACAAGGAGAAGGTCACAGTGAGCTACCTGTCGGGCGCTAGGATCCGCCCCATAAAACAAGCACTCAGGTCACTCAAAGGCAAGTACAAATATGACTCAGTCATTGTCCATGCTGGTGTGAATGACCTGAGACGTACCTCCCTGGACTACACAAAAAGAGACATAGAGGAGCTCTCTGAGCATGTAGCCCAGGCCGGAATGACCCTGACCGTGAGCAGCATCTTACCCTCACCAAGAATGATGCCACAATATGAAGACAAGATGATCAATTTCAACAATTGGCTTAAGTATTGGTGTCATTCAAAGGGGATCCAATGCCTGTCTGCCTGGGATGACATGCTCGACAAGCATTGATGCTTCACTAGGGATGGCTTGCACCTGTCACCCCTGGGCTTTCAGATATTGGCAAAAGCACTTGCCACCCCCATAGTGCCTTTTTTAGGCAAGGCTCAAAAGACAAACTCACCTCCATAGTTGTCACAAGGGATAAGAAACTAAGAGTAATGCTACTCAACGCCAGAAGTCTAAACCTCAAGATGCATGCACTCGGAACTCTCCTTAGCATGGAGAACATCGATATCTGTGCAGTAACAGAAACCTGATTCAAGGCTCCCGGGAGCACCCCAGCACTACCAGGTTATATGTCATACCATGTTTTTCGGCCCCAAAACTTGGACCGAACCACAAAAGGAGGGGTAGTATCAATATTCGTCAAAGATACCCACACCTCTAGGTTGGTGGCACAGCATGAAGCATCAGAGACTATCCATGTGCAACTAACAGTGGGTAAAACTGCTTTCCAGTTTATAGCCTGCTACAGACCACCCTCCCAAACCAAGGAACCCCACTCGGCCTTCCTGAGAACACTGAAAAATATGAAGGTCTCTCCAAACACCATTATATTGGGCGACTTCAACTACCCTAACATAGACTGGGAGCATTACTCTAGCTCCAACACCCTAGCCCGAAGGTTCCTAGAATTTATAAACTCAAATGGTATGGAACAACTTGTTGTCACTCCCACAAGAGGGGAAAACATACTGGACCTGATCATCACCAACATGGGGACTCTATGCTCCAGACCAGAAGTGTAGCCCTCATTGGTAAGATCAGACCATAAACAATCTCACTAGATATTCACATCCCGACCCCAGCCCCTGCCGAGAAAACCACAGTGAAAAACTTCTCTAAAGCAAATTTCACACTCCTCAAAACCGAGGTGGAATCCTTCAAAGCCCCCGGGCCTGTGGAAAATACGGCCCAGACTGCAGAATCCTTTATAAACACATTCTATGAACACCTTCAGGAATGCATGGATCATGCAATCCCAAATAAAACCAAGACCCAATCCTCCAAAGTTAGGCGTCCTGTCTGGTGGAACCCAGCCATAAACAAACTATACAATAGAAGGAGGAAGCTACTACATGATAGAGCAAAATCCCAAAAAGGGAAGGCATTTCTGATCAGTATTAACAAAAAACTATGGGCACTCATAAAATCGTCTAAGGCCAGCTTTGAGAGAAAAATTGCACAGGACACTAAGGATAATCAGAAGGCTTTCTTTAGTTATGTTAGGAACCTGGGTGGGAATTCCCAGATATGCTCAGAATTAGTCCAAAATGACAAAAAATACACTAAACCCACAGACATTGCTAACATCCTAGCTGACAGGTTCAGAGCAACCCCCCCCTTCCCCACCAAAAGGGCAAATATCTATCCCAGCAGAGTGCTGCCCCCCTGACATCTCAGATGCCCAGGTAAGAGCCGCCCTCTCCAAAGCAAAAAACACAGCATCAATGGGACCAGACGGTGTCCCGGGCTGCGTCCTACATGAACTCCAAGAAGAACTAAACCCAAACATAAAACTACTGTTCAATCTCAGCCTTACTACAAGATATGTACCCAAAGAGTGGCGTACAGCAACAGTGGTTCCTCTCCACAAAGGTGGCGCCTCAACAGATCCTGGAAACTATCGCCCCATAAACCTGACTAGCTTGGTCTGCAAAGCTATGGAAAGGATCATCATGGACCTCATAAATAAAGATATTGGGGACCTGCAGACACTGGATCCTACCCAGTTCAGCTTTGTTAAGGGCAGATCCTGCCTCTTAAACCTGGTTGATTTCTTTGAAACAGTCACAAAGGCCATTGATGAGGGGAAGGTGGTCCACACAGCCTACCTGGACCTTGCAAAAGCCTTCGATACAATACCCCACTCGGGCATTATAGATAATCTCACCAGCTTAAAT
>NC_056732.1:889913227-889975727 GCF_019279795.1 Protopterus annectens | reverse complement strand
ATTATGCAACTACTGTACAACATCTGCTGAAACATTAACATACCTGGACAGAGACATACTAACATGGCCCTATGTGAAATTGTTGCTATTATACAATTGAACAGCTGCTGATGTAACAGGGTTTGTATGAACTAATCCCATTTCAGAGGGCTGAAATGTTCGTACACCAAGAAGTTTTACAGAATACTGATTATTAGCACAGTATGATACACAGGTTCCCCTTCATAAAGTCGAACGTTCATAAACTCGAAATGCATAGGGCCGAAGCCATATGCTCGAATTTCTGAAGCTTGACTTTGTGAAAGGGAGCTGAAAAACAGAAAAACGTAACACAACAATGTGTTTCTGCAGGGGGGCAAGCCCCCCTGCACCCCCACACCCCCTACTACTTATTTATTCCAACTCAGAGATCGCACTACAGGGCAGAATTGGAAATCTCCCGTTCTGCGCTGTATACCGTTCCCCATTCACAGAATCGAGTTTCCACAATTTCGAGCATGTGGTCTCGACCATATGACTTTCTAGATTGTGGCCATTTGACTTTGTGACGTGGAACCAATACACAGTAACACCAAACTAAATATGTCTGGTAAGCACATTGTAAACCTCCTAACATTATATGCATAGCTATGCAGGCTTGAGCTGGTCAGACATCCTGGCCAGACTGGCACATATGCAGAAGTATTAGGTACAGACAAACCCTGTACAAGTAGCAATGTTCAGAAATATAACAGCAGTACTCACATTTAGACCAACTCCTCTAGACATGACACACAATATATTACTGTTCGTCTCCATACAGCTATTGCAATAGATTCCAAACAAAAGTTCCACGCTGTCTTCCTCATAAGTAAGGCAAAGGGACAACGCCCAAGTGGAGTACTCAGTTATACTCCACTGTAGCCATGGTATTGGCTAAGGCAGTAGCAGTGCAGCTGATGTGCATGTAATTAGCTACTTAGGAACACCAATTGGCCATTGGGATAGCACATGTTACTGATCTGTAACTATAAAAGGTTGCCTTGTCACACATTCAAACCATCCGTATTTACTTGTAGGACAGTACAAAACACACTGAAAGATGAACCTGAAACTAGTATTACACTAGTTAATAACACCTCTGATTACTAAGATGGTATGTATAACATACACTATGTCTGTGTATGTAGTATCTGTACTGTAAGAATTACTGTGTAATCAATGCATGTAGTGGAAATAGCCATCTTGTAGCGATGTATTGTTGAGCAGTAGTAATGCTTGTAGTATTCTATGTGTGTACTGCTGTAGGTCACATGGCACAATCCACATACACCACAAGGGATGATATGGGCTTGGAACCCACCAATTTGCTTCCAGCCACTGTCAGTGTCAGGATTGGTCCAGCAAGTATATGCTATAACAGGGGATAGTATTTGTCAATATATTGTAACAGTCGACATATGTGAGGGTGTACATGTATGATGAACATGATAAAGTGGGCATACCATGCAAATATGGTGTGCATTGTGGGATATTGTGCCAATAACTGTAATGTACAGTATTCTAGGCAGGTCTGTATTCTATTCTACATAACGGTTCTGTTATGTTATGTAAACAGTAGTTATATCTATTGGCAATTACAATACTCAATGAAAGGATACATAGCATTAGCATTCATCTGACAGGTTAGCAGCATAATAGCAAAGATAATTGGAAGAGCCAGGTAACTATCCATGCACATAACACATGTAATTCCCACCTCTTTACCATCATTTGCAAGCAATAACAGCTGTGCATGTGTACATGTTATGCAAATATGTAGTGACCCTTGTTACAGCGCTGGGCCAAATGGCTAAGTGCACATCTACACAGAGTGGATATTAAGAGTACAGACACACTGGTTGAACTACCAGGTTTGTGTAGCCCAACCTCTCATTGCCAACCTAGCAGCCTCCTGCACATACTGTATGTAAGGTAGTCCACAGCACTGGTAATGAAACAGGTTGCATATCATCTTTAACTCCAGTATAACATCTGCAGTAGGAGTGTAAGATGTAGGAGATAGCTGCCCATGTTTAATAGCTGCATCATAGGTGATGGCTCACACTATCTGATTATATCCTGATCATGTTGATAGTGGCACCAGAGCCTAGTGATACATGACTCTGTTTGGAGAGTGGGTGTCTGTGCACAACAGAGCTCATGGTGGTGGTTATGTGAGTATATACCCAGAGAAGGAAACAGACCTGTAGACACTTGCATCATCTGTAATCAACTAACAGGATGTGATGTGCTCCTCAGAGGAGGATTGCTGCTAAAGTTAGCTACAATGTTTCCATAATAGCCAGTGCTGTCACGTACATAACACAAATATTTACATGTGAGCATCACTGTCTAAAACATCTTCATAGGAAATACGTAAACTAAATACAGTACTTGACACTTGTAGTACTGACTGCTCATACAGGCATGTCCACTAGTCAGCTACTGGTGTTTCCTAATGTCAGCTTTGTGTATGTGGCCATCCTGGGGGAATGTAATCTCTATGCCATGTACACTGCCAGACCCACCTAACACCATGCCCCACACAATGTCTGGGATGTAGCTACAGGGGTAAGCTTGAAGGCAGCCCAGTCTACAGCCATGACTGGACTGGACAGTCATGAGGTGTAGGTTAACACATGCAGCTCATCAACACAACCAACATATACCCTTACCAGAACACAGTAAGGACACCCACACACACTACCAGAAATCACACACATTCACAGACGCGTCTAAGTATCTGGCAAAACAAGTGACCCCCCAAACAGGAAGAGGCAGACAATGAAATACACAAACTGTATGACATAGTTTGCATAATTGTACCACACCTCTGAACATATGACTGGAAACATGCCCAACAGTACTCATTTGTGAATGCAAACTCTAGCACTATGTTACACACTGAACTATACGATGGCATACATACTGTCAGCTGCCTGTCTGCCATGATTAGCCACATACTCATACACTCAGACCACCTTTTGAACTATACACATGGCTCTGGCATATTCCATGTTGTTGTGCAGGACCTGTGATGCAGTAGCCTGGACTGCATGAAAACACATGTAGGAACTGTCAGGTCATGTAGCCCATGCAGGTACTTCCCAAGGCCTGGGTAGCATTCTGCCATTGGCCAGAATGATACTGCAGTACAGGGACAAAAGGATTGTATTCCGCAATTGTCAAGTGTAGCGGTGCATGTCACAGGGTATCCAGTATCTACCGTCCTGGGATAACATGATTGACAGTCCATGATGCTTTGCCAGACAGGGCCTGCCCCTGTCACCCCTGGGAATCTGGATACAGCCTAGGGCTCATGCTTCCTCTATAGTGCCTTCATCATGCTAGGTTCAGGTGAGGGACCACAGCTGTCACAGGGAGAGCCAAGCAATAAACTGCGGGTCTCGCTACAAAATTATACATGTCAGAAACACTATATGGACACACATATGTCAATCCCTAACATGGAGAACATATCTGTGCAGTGGCTGAGACATGTTTCAATGCTCCAGAGAGCCCACCTGCATGACCATGTTGTAACACATATCTCACCTCTTGCCCATTATCCTTTATTGGAACACACGGGCCGCAGGTGTGTCCATATTCCTGAAGGATATGTACACCCCCACGCTAATTGCACTTGCATAACATCAGATGCATTATGCTGAGCAACTACCTTTGTGCCACAGTGGAATGAAAAATGCACCTTGAGACAGATCACCCACCAGGACGCAGACTTCCCAGCTGTCATAATGTGCTGTAATGGGGAAGATTAGGTCTGAGACAGAACCATAATATTGGCTACTCTCAACTATTCCATTATGAACTAAGAAGACTCTTCATGTACCAACACCTGCATTCAATGCATGTTGGATTCCATCGACCCCACTGACCTGGATCACAGTAGTCACACAAACAGGGATAACAGTATGCTACATATAGTTAGTCTCCAATGCCAATGTTATGTTTCCTAAGAGCAGAGTGGTGAGTGCCATGGCACCCATGCAGATGGATAATGCATGTGCAAATGCTGAATCCTACACAAATTAACCTTAAGCAGTCACATATGTGCAGTGATTGTGTCATTGAAACAGAACCGGGAGTCAACCCAACACAAACAAGTAGACAAACTGGTGTTTCCATGCTTTAAACTGTACCACAGAAGGTAGTAACTGTTGCAAGAGTAAACATACATGAGTATAGGTGATTCCTGGTCAGCCTCAGTAAGATGCAGATACACCATATAAAACCACACACAGCTACTGTGAAACCAATCAGCCACATATTATGAGGCCAAGCAAAGAGCATTCTATAGCTGTGTCATTAATCATAATGGTAACGACAAGATCTGACATGCTGCACAGCACTATCGCATGGGAAGTACTGCACCTACAGAAATAGCACCCATTCATTCAGATAGAGTCTTGTAGAACCTAAACCCACTCCCACCTCCACCCACCCCAACAGGTACACTTAGTAATATATCCATGTACACTACAGGGCCCCTGTACTAACAACTATGCAGGTACAAGCTGCACTGTCTAATACCATACATACAGCTTTCATGGGACCTGTCAACATCCCAGGGTGTATCCTACACAAATGTAAGAACATTCAGCTATCCACATACACATCATGTTCAATCATAGCTCCATGTCAGGCTGTGTACACACTGAATGGTGCACAGCAACAGTTAGCACACCCCACAAAGGCGGAGACACCATTGATAGTGGGACATAGTGCACAAATATCCTGCTGAGTCTGGTCTGTACAGCCATGAACCATGGTCAATGTAATTGATGTACTCGGTACAGATGTAGATGACAGTAGGGTTGATTCACACTGCATATCATGACCTTGCCAGGTTGTAGGACACCATCACCCATACTGTGTTGCAGCTACACTCAGTAAGCTAGGTGTATATTCCTATGTCATAGGAGTGGTTGGCAACTGGACCACTGGCAGAACCCACACTACAGAAGGTGTCTGATGAATACACGCACATCAAACCAGTGCCAGCCACAGTAATACAGGGGTCATTCCTGGTACTCCCCCACTTTATTATCTATACCACATAGACTAACAAAGAAGGCATCAGCCTATTGATGTTTGCAAATGACTATGAACTAGGAGCAATAGTTGACGCGTTGTGTGCTGCGCTCCACATATAGAAGGGCCTTAGTGTGTCAGATGTATGGTGTGTGATGTATGGCCACAGTCTGACAGCTAAGTATTGCATTGTCATCCCCTATGTTACAAACCCTGTACCCATTAACTATCACCTAGGCAGTGGTCAACATAATGGCAACTGTGTGTATGGGATGCAGCTAGATAGTACTTCCCTTTGATAGTTACGTCACCACAAAAGACAGGTAGTCATATGTGGCACCCCTAATCATGACAGGGTTCCATCCAGGAATATAGAGATAACTGCTTAACCATAGTCAACACCCATGTGACCAATAATAGATCACATATTTCCTTTAAGGGTTATTGCCCATGTGTAGATGGCCACTGCCCTTCACAATCCCTAGCTGTATTATGTAGCATGCAGTCTACCATGAATAAAGCCATGTCCAACTCAGAAGTGTTGGACATGCTACACTTAACACATCCTGATCTGAAATAAACACATACATCATGAACATCCACCTTTCTATTGCAAGTATCGCAACATGCCTGACAGATCCCTGTCCCATACACTTAACTTAGTCTTGCAATACTATGCATCCCTGTTCAGTGGAGCTGTACATCGCCCCTCTCTGTGACATGGTGTGATGACTGCATGCCAAATATATCAGTAACCATGTGTATCAGTTTTGTGGCACTGCTTGAACTGGCCACTGCAACTTACCTGTCTGTTGCCTACAGCGAGGTAACCTGTCTGCCTAAGCTCATAAATGGCCCAGGGCATATAGCCTACTAGATCACTATGACCATACATGCAATAGATGATATCCAACCCTGCAAATACCATTAGGCTAGCTATTGTCCCATGTGATAAACATGTGCAACACAGACAATACATGGCAGGATGCTACACAGCTGTACAGTGCCATGTAGATGTATATAGCAAAACACATACATGCTTGCAAGTCTGCAGGGTCACAGGTCATGTCTCTAATGCTATGTATGACTATATATGTGGCATATACACAGCATTAAGGTTGATTGCTTTAATGTGAACAAATCCAGGCATGTGCTGAGAGGTAAAGACACCACTACAGGCAAACAGACATGTCCATGTCAAGACAATATCCACATGGTGTATGAGCAATGTCATCACATGACACACACACATATGGTGATAACATCACATCACCAGTAGGTGTCAAATGTGTGTGACTTATACATGTCAGTGGTGTTAGTGTCATGTAGATCTACAAAGACGTATTTGTAATCTTAATAAATGTGATACACATGTATGCTCAGCTGTACTGCTGTACTTTTCTGTGAGTTACTGTGACCTCTATCCATCATTATGTCTTCCAGGTATGCCATGTAGCAGACTGCCACTGTACAGCTGTTTGGAGGGTGAGGTCCTCATCCTATACCTCCTCGACAACTACACAACGCTCTTCAGCTATGTGCCACAGGATGCACAGCAGCGGGATGTCCTGTGGGATGAACTCTGCAGGAGGGAAAATGATGTTGGCGATCACAATCACACCTATCAACAGGTGCACCAACACTGCACTGACCTGATAAGACAGGTGAAACAGTGTGCTAATGCAATTGCCAGGGAACAAGGTGCAACAGGTGGCGGGGCCACTCACCCAGCCCCCTCTCACATGTACCAAGGAGCTACTAGCCAACCCAGGGACACCTGCAGACCTCCATCCACAAGCTTTAGCTGGTATTGTTGAGGTGGGTGTCTCTCAACCACTGAGCCTGGAGATGTCTGGTAAGTCACTACTGCACATAAAACACAACTATATATCACATAGTTACATATATTGCTGTACAATATGTAATGTAACATCATATGCAAGGCATGTATGCACACATGCCACATACTGTAGTCTGCTACTCTATGTATGCACAGATGTGTATACTCCACAGTATAGTGTATTGTACTGGCTTATGTGCAAACCTAGGCATTGCACCCTGTAGCTACCACACAGGTGTGGATAATGATCTTACTGCTGTGACACTCCTGTTTAGTTACCTCTGGCATTTTGCAGTGACAGCAGCCTGTGTCAGGTGAGATTGTTATTATTCACCGGGCTTGATAATGCACAGAACATATTAATTGCATGTTATCTGCCATAACACACGTACACATAATGTATGGTGCCCTGGTAATGGACACTGGTCAGACCTGCAATGCATCACACTGTTTACCTATGTGAAACAATTGAAGACTATATGAAACACCTACACTAAACCTTCCAAACTGTCATTGCCATATGTGTGGACAACAGTGAATACAATGTTGGAGTTGTGTTCCACTGTCGGGACAGATACTACATATCAGCATTACACATGTTGGGAATACGAACAACACTGCACAGAGAGCATATGTGTGCATGTACACTAAATGTGTTGGAGCTGGAGTATGCCCGGCCCACAGGATACATCCTTGTGGAGTATACCCTTGCTATGAATGTCACACAATGTCATGTGCTATCAGACATGTCCATGACATGTAGTGGGCTGACTGCAACACTGCTCAACTATCCTGCAAAACATGTCTCACATCCCATACATACCACCCTTTGTCTGTATAACCTGTCCTCAGTAGAGCATATGACATATATGGGTGTATGTCATATGGGATAACACTGACATGTGAAATAAGATGGCCATCACAACCATTGGACTGAACATGGGTACACATGGCCATGGAGGGTGGCCAGAGACATGAAGCAAAACATACAGTAGAAGTGATGTACATGTGTGTACACCCTGTTGTACATTGGCTCAACACAATACAACTATGGCCTTTGTGTAATGGTGATATTGCAGATGTGAAACACTAAACATCATATAGGCCTGTGCACAGCTTGTGTAGGCATAACATGAGCACACCACATAACATGTCTTGAACATCTGGAGTGTGTCACAGCATGAAAGCATTCAACTATACAGTATCCAAATACATACATGTGTTGCAAAATATACACATACATCCACATCAAGCCACAGATACAGTACATTCACCTTGCTGGTGTCAGACATCACTGTCATGCCTGCTGCTCATGTGTGTGAGGTACACAGATGGCATGTGGGACATAGAGTACTTGTAAGTTAGCCATGTGTGGGCATAGTTGCCAGGTATCAGTAATATGGTTGCAGATGTGCAGGAGTGTCATCCTATACCCTTCTGTGACCTGTGTCACACATTCCACATTAGGGTTTATTGTGTATATACCTTGGTGACATGGGTCACATTCCACATTAGATATGTATTGTATGTGAACATAGTCATGGTTGCGAACTGTGTCAGTAGCTCACACTGTATAACAATTGTGAAGCCACATGATGCCCTGCAATGGCTATGCACATCAGCTCAATGTGCAGTATGTCCCTGCATATTTGTAGGGTGGACAGACAACATTGCATCAGCTGAAGGCCCATGTTAGTATAACACATCCTTGCACTGAGACACCATTACTGTACTGTAGATTGGAAAGGACACCATTGCGTTACACATGTATGCATGTCGCTCAACGCATCAGTAGAAGACATGTCATACTACATGTGAATAGCAAGGTCATACACCACACAGCAGGCTGGTGTACTGTAAACCTGTGCTGGTCTTTGGCACCATTGCAAAGTAGGGACTGCCATGTCAAACATGTGTGTACAGCCACATACACAATGTCTACACTCAGCTCAGAGGTAGGTGGAATAACGTTGAACAGACATGCACTGCTTTGGGGGAAGATATGCAAGCTAGGGCTCAGGCAAACATAGTATACAGTTGACATACCCTACTGCTCATGTCCTCACACATAGGGGCAGTGGCCAACACAAAGCATCAGTGGCAGATGTACAAAGGTCAGCGATGGTCTGTTAACATGTGGTATTTGTTGCACATACCATGGCAGTGCAGTGCAATCGTGCAAAGTGCATGCATTGTGTTGCAGGTATGGGGCATAGGCTACTAACACAAATGGTGCAATACAGGTATGTATGCTAACCATCACTATAATTATGTAAGGTGCATGCCATCTGCTATACCACATGCATGCTGTTGTGTGCAATTCAGGGATGCATGTTAACTACCATTATAATTGCCTAAGCTGAAACTATAATTGTCTAAGCTGAATGCCATCTCCCATATCACCTGCATGTAGCGTGTGTCTGTGTGTCTCTGTCTGTCTGTCTGTGTGTGTGTCTCTGTCTGTGTGTGTCTCTGTGTGCCTCTATGTCTGTGTGTGTTTCTGTCTGTGTGTGTCTGTGTGTGTCTGTCTGTCTGTGTGTGTCTGTGTGTGTCTCTGTCTGCCTGTCTGTGTGTGTTTGTGCGTGTCTGTCTGTGTTTGTCTGTGTGTGTGTGTCTGTCTGTCTGTGACTGCGTCTGTGTGTGTCTCTGTCTATGTGTCTGTCTGTCTGTCTGTTTGTGTCTCTGTCTGTCTGTATGTGTCTCTGTCTGTCTGTGTGTGTCTCTATCCATCTGTGTGTGTCTGGTATAACTTGTAATGTACTGTTCTTGTCTTCCCCTCACAGGTGTTGATGTAGGTGCGTTGCCCTCCTGTGGTCCACCTGATGTTACTGTCCCCACAGACTCTAGCAGTGATGATGATAGTATGATTGAGGCACAGGCAGGGTTGTCAGGGGCTGAATCTGTGCCATTGGTTGCCATTCCACCTGTCTCCTTCTCATCCTTTCACACAGTTCCCCTGCCTGCACATACCCCATCATCACCGGCCATAGAGGAAGTACAGTTGGTGGGTGGTAGCATGGAACAGGGAAGTGTGGTGACTATGGAAGGTGTGCCTGCACACCATGATCCCAGTCAACAGACTGGTGATATCCCACACAGGCATGTGCCCAATGCTGCTTGTAGGAGGTCCACTGGCCAACATGCCCCTGCGAGACAAAACACATCAGCTGGAGTCACCAGACACATGTTTCAGGCAGTAATGGAGGCACAGGCACATGCTGAATGGCACAACAGAGACAGTCTGAGGCTTCAGAAGGCTGCTCTCCATTCATTAACTGACAACATCCAGGCACTTCCAAATGCTCACCATCATCTTGCAGATGTTTTGGATAGACGATTGGGAGACATGGTGGGAGTCCTTGACCGTGGCATGTCAATCCTCGAACGTGGATTGCCTGTGCTAGAACATCTGGTGGGAGTGAGGCATCAGGCACGTGGACATAGGCCAGCTACATCATCTGTTGAAGGTCTACGTGAACATGCTACTGCACATGCCTGCTTCCATAGTGCCGGTAGCAGCAGCAGTGCTGCTGGTGCTGTGCAGTCCACACCAGGACACAGCAGGCCATGTGCACATGGTCTTGAACAGTTCCAACAGGGACATGATTCCAGTGGACATTTGTCATCAGACAGTACCCAATCTAGACCTCTGCCTGGTAGTGCCCGTGCAATCCCTGGCAAGCGCAGGTTACATGGCCGTGGCCGGACACCGTGAACTGTGACACTTGCCTTGTACCATCTGCAGCTGCCAATATTACCCCTGTGTAGGCCAGCCACATGCCAGACCTGTGTGCATGCATACACACACTGGAAACAAATGTAGGGCACCTCAACACACAAATGCATAACATCCAGACATGCCCAATGATATCACAGGCCCTAACACACACACATGATGTCATCCAATGGCACAGCCTAGGTCTCTGGCAAACATTATCTCCCTGTGCATATGATGATGCCTGTGTCGCATCCCTGTCATCCACACCATTGGTGCAAGGAACATATTCATATGGTCTGGTACACAGGGTGAACATACTAGGGAGACAATTGTAGATTAATATTGTTGAGTAGTGTTGACAGGCAGCAGACATACCATGTACTACAGTTTTAGAATGCAATTTGTATGTTTGACAGTATGTATCATGTGTAACAACACTAACAGCATGTTGATTTTGATGTTCTGCCTTCCTCTTTCAGGTGTAGTTGCATGTGCCGGGGGATGTTGGTGTTTGCGGGAGTCCCATATGTACATGTTGACTACCCACAGGTCAGTATGACAATACCTTCATGCACTTTGTAGCTTCCACATCACAGTTATATTGCCCCATGTTTCAATTATGTTTACTGTTCTAATGATCCAAGAGCATGATAGCTGTGTAGTAAGCTACTGTGTTCAGAGCCGTCACATCGATAGTGGGTGACATCATAAGTATAGTTACCTCAAACATGTAGTGGGTAAAAGATTGGTATGCTGGATGACAAGGGTAAAGGCCAATGGAAATAGTGGCTTCTCATTGGGAAGCAGTAATACCCACTGCCATGACAGCATGCAAAACACAGACACACCCACACACTCAGCGATTCCAAACACAGTAACACACACACACACACACACACACACACACACACACACACACACACACACACACACACACACACACACACACACACACACTCACAGTTGCCAGTGTTCAGATGAGAACCCCAGCCTATGTGCATATCATCATTATAGTACTACACAATTACAAGACGTGCCACAGAGATTACACATGTACAGGTAGTTGGAATGGCCTACGATTGAGGACATCCACAGGGATACTACAGTGCAGTGAGTGAATGTAGGGAGGGGGTTCATCAGTAGGCTATGCAACAACAGGTCACACCCCAGGGTGTACATGTTAACAGGTGGTTAGTATGCCTGTCTATGATTGATGATATCAACAGGGATGCTAGACTGCTTTGAGTGGATGGGGGAGGGAGTATTAAAATTTCACTATGGTAAAATACAGCCTCACTCCAGGAACCGTACAGCCATATACACGGACAGCCATATACACAGACAGCCATACGCACACACGCACACACACGCACACACACGCACACACACACACACACACACACACACACACACACACACACACATACACACACACACACACTGGCATTCACAAAGATATACGCCTATGTCACACACATGCAGACACTTTACATGTGTGAGTTTTAACCGCCTGCCTATGCCTTTCTTTCTACACTTCACTCTGTACTGGTGTCAACAACAGTGTTCAGGAGAGTGGTAACATGTGGGATGTATTCCCAACCATACACGACATATATGGACACACACCCACACATGCCAGTACTGTGAATCAAACACCTGCCTATCTCATGATAGGTACTACAGCAGAACGGCACTATCATATCTGGTACAATGCTTCCTGACTCTTTCCTTTGACAACTGTGCTGATATATACACAATATATGCACAGGGGAGGTATTCCTGTTACAGGTGTCATGGGGTTTGCCTTCGGTGTCACCCTAACAGCATTCTAAATTGTCTGTCTTCCACTTCAGTTAACAAAACCTGACCTTAGCAGGTACACAGGTTATTGTAGGACTGGTTGTAACACACCAGTGAGCTGTTCTCAGTAATCATTCATCTGCAAAGAAGCCCCACCACTTAGTAGTCATGGCCAAACATCTGTCCATACCTCATGTATGGCTTAATGTACTTGGAGCATATCATCATATACATTTGACAATGTTGAGGCTGTATTGCAACAGCATGATGTACTAAGACAACAGTCACATTCAGACATCAGACACTGCACACACATGGAATCTACAGAAACAGCAATACATGAGCACATATGCGATCTACATCAGTACATGCACCAGCAGATCAAGAGGATACATTCCACACCTTCCCCACGCCATGTGTGAAACATAGCCGAGCATTACACCATAATGAATGTTGTATTCATGTACTGGTAGGACACCACTACTTTCACTAAGTAGCCAAGTGTACATATATTACAACAGCACAAACAGCGTGACAAACACAGCATTATTCCATGTCATGCTCCTACAAACTGTTACTTGACAGTGCCATGGTGAAACCAGGGCATTGTAATGGTCAACAGTGAGCACATCATATTTGCCCCACACACCTCATGTGTACTGGAAGAGTGCCATCAATGTGCTCTGTTAGAGCTAGGCAGTACACTCATTCAAGCAAGTGCGAGGTTTGTGGCTTGTAAACATCTCACCCCAGCATTTACTACCTAATGTGGTACTAAGGCTAATATCCAGACAGCACACTGCATGCATGGTTTGCAATTGTTGACATGGGGTATATGTAGGGGCTGTGGCCACACATGGCTTTACATGTCATGATCATATCAACTGTGACTACTCAGGAACATACAGTGCAGAGCTGGATTTCCCTGAGTCTGTCAATACAGGCCTTGTGTAGGTCCTATGGTCCTGTTATTTGGGTATGTTTGTAGGCATTGTATTAGGTGGACATGTCTAAAGACATACATGCCACATGGGGTGTTGTATGATATGATAGGTGTCATGGGTGACCAAATAGAGAGGAGATATTACCTCTGTCAACATAGATATCGAACCTTATGTACTGTTAGCATGCTATCTGCCATGTGCATGTGTGTAATGACTGTAGCCACCTGTATGTCGAAAGGTAAACAAAAGCTATGGAAATGTAATTTATGTTGTATGAGTGTGGGATGTACATATCCAGGTACGGTTAGGTAATATCCAACCATGAGGGTGTTGTTTACTGGTGTACAGCAACAGTCGACCGTGTTAATGCTGACAATATCCGAAGGACCCTGGTATGTGTACAACTGAGCTGGTTACAAACAGTGGTATTATTGCATTGCATAACACATTATGCATCTGTGTCTGTACATGGATACTTTGCACAGTAGATGTAGGCCTAGGTACAGTCCACTAATCGAGGGTTATCTGGTGGCCTACCATACTATGCCATACCACATATGGATGTGTGTTGGTAGTCTGGGAACAAGGTGGTGGATGTATATGAGGATACAACCTAGAATGCAGCATTTGCCACTCTCACATGTACCTGACTCATCTGTGATGCATTATGTTAGAGTAGTGGCCTTTACATGTGAGTAGCCTTTATGAATATGTGTACACCACCACCTGGTATGGTCTATACCATTGTTATGGCCCACATGTCTGGATCTGAGTTACATGGTGGCAGTACAATTGTGCACTACAAAGCCTTCAGCCAGGTGTTTTTCACTGAACAGATGTTGGTATTCCCCACTGTAGGTTCTACATTGAGCAAATGGATTACTAAAGCCACACATCTATCACGGGTTAGCATAAGCATCCAATGCAATTGTCATGTAGGTGTCAGGGTGTTACATCTGTGTGTAGGATATTTGTCTTGGATTGCGGCTATACTGGTAAATGCGACCTATGTATTATCCACACACACGTGTAACATGGATGCATTTGCTCTGTGTTGAAAGCTCATTGTTTGGTCATGACAGCCCGGAATGACAGACACTGGACAACCCCATAATAACAGCAGGACATTGGCTCATTGTTTTGGTCTAGCAGTTGCCACCCATACCATAACATCACTGCCCATGGCCTTAATGTGCTTGTTAGAAAATACCCCATGTAATGTGACGGACAGTGGCAGAACTTGTGTATATAACTAATGTGAGATATACTTAGGGTAGCAGTCCTGCTAATAATGACAACTACTAACACAGCCGGGAGAGGTCATCTTGACACCTGCACCTCAGTACCATTACACAAGGTGGCTCACATATTATGCTTGCACATGCCACTGTTCCACATATAATGCCACTGCCCACAACCTGCTATCAATGTATGCCTTTCAGGGCAGCAAAGTGTGTGACACATGTTGTAGGTAGCATCCACCTGTGTGACCCAGGTAACCTATTGTTTGTCGCATCCACACATGCATGAATGTGTATACGTAACATATATATGTCAGTACTTCATGTACATGTATGCAAGTGTATCACACAGCACAGACACAGATATATCATTTGCAGGCCACATGCAGGTATCAAGTAGTAAACCAGTATGATCTGCATATATGCTGACAGGTAAGATGTACCTAACTGTAAACCTGCGTGTTTACAATAGGAGTCCATTACAATATGTTCTGTACATGTAAGTGTTTGAGCATGCACACTGTGGCCTTCAGTGGTTAGAGTTGAAGTGCATCCCAAACAGCCTTTTGTTACTAAGTGTATGAGCGTACCCGCTGCCACCTTGTGCAATTTGAGTCAGTGCATCCAACAAGCCCTTTGTTACTAAGTGTATGAGCAAGCCCAGTATAACCTTGTGTATTTGTAGTCATAGTGCATCCCAAATGGCCCTGTGCTTCTAAGTGTATAAGCGTGCCCACTGTAACCCTGTATAGTGATAGTAGTTGTCCATTCCGCAGATGGCCATACTCCAGTTCAGGTTCCTGTTGTGCTACAACTATACCTCTCAGGTCTACCTGTGGATGGTGTGTTTTGTTTGTGCATACAGGTTGTAATGGACACCTACTTTAAACACACAGGTCTACAGCTATGTACTTCGTGACTGTCAGTCTCCCTGTTGTTGTCCTCAATTGTAGAAGGGCAGTGTGACTGCCTTTGGATGTGTAATCTCTGTGGCACATCTCATAACTGTGTAGTACTGTAATAGTGATCTTTAGATAGGCAGGAGTTCTGATACCACCACTGGCAACTGTGTGTGTCAGCAAATGGCTGAGTGTGTGTGTGTGTGTCTCAGCAAATGCCTGAGTGTGTGTGTCAGCATAGGCTGAGTGTGGTTGTGTGCATGTATTTGTGTCTGCATCCTGTCATGGGAGTGGGTTTTGCTGCATTCCAAAGAGATACCTCCTTTTGCACTGGCCTTTATCCTTGTCAACCACTATACCTCTCTCTCCCCCCCCTCCCCACTGCACGTAATCTGTCCTGTGATGTCACCAAGCTCAGACGTGGAATCAGTAAGTGTAATTGTATGTGTTCTGTTGCACATACCCCAACTGCATACCACTGTACTAGTTACCTTTACATAGGCAAGAAGTGTATGCACAATACTGGCAAGTGTGGGTGGGTTTGTGTGTGTGTGACTACCCTGTAGCCAGTAATACACATGTGTAATGTCTTTTAGCACACCATGGTAGCCATCTGTGGTGACTGGAGTCTACAAAGTATTACATAGTTAGGAATGGTAAAGAATACACAGTCAAGCATGACTGCAGTTGGGTATGTTATTTTCCTGTGCTACTGTCGAGTAGTGACACAGAAGTGGTCACTGGGGTGTAGGTCTATACCCATCATTCCCCCACCCTAACTCCACAATCCCGGGGTAGATTACATTAGCCATCATTCCCCACCCCAAACTCCACATACAGAACAACCGTCCCTTCTCTTGTGAACTGCTTATGATTTAAATGTTATAACATAAGATATGCCTCTGTTTTGTGTACATATCAGTTCCTTTGGAACCCTTCTGTGTCACAAAGGGCATTCAGACGTGTGTGTGTGTGTGTGTGTGTGTGTGTGTGTGTGTGTGTGTGTGTGTATATATATATATATATATATATATATATATATATATATATATATATATATATATATATATATATATGTGTCTGTGTATATATATATATATATATATATATATATATATATATATATATATAGATATATATAATATATATATATATATATATATATATATATATATATATATATATATAGTGTGTGTGTGTGTGTATACACACCCTTTAGGTGCATATATATATATATATATATATATATATATAGAGTTATGATAGTTGTACAGATGTAGACTTGTCTTTGTTGTTTCACAGAGTACAGTACATTCAAAGGTACTGTACATATGTGCAAAAAGGGACTGTCCCATTTGTTTTCAGTACTGTGGAATACCTGTAGTAGGATGTGCATTATAGACTCCATGCAACATGTGTACAACCCAGATGGTTAGTGGTACGTCCAGTGACCTCAATGTGCATGGTCCAAGGTTTGAGACTGGCAAGCCTTGCTGATAATGTCAATTAGGACTGCATAAGACACTTTTAAGCAGGTGTAATTGTGTTTTAATGACAATAAGTAGCGGGTACATGCAGGTAACAGACATGTGCAATCCATGGTACACTTGAAATGCTCTTCTCTGGCAATCCTGCTGATGTCACCCACCTACGAATACACCTCTGGGACTGCTGGAACCCAGTATTCTCTGTAGCATGTGCTGTAACTGCGTATTGTTGTAGTGTGATAACCTAGTTAGGTAGGAGTTCTATTCTAAGAGAGACCAACTGTGTGTGTCTGTGTCTCTGTCTGCCTGAGACAAGAACAATGCTTTTAAGAGTATGCACACTCTTTACATTCACATGACTGCCTTTGGCAATCCTGCTGATATCACCCACCTAGGAATACACCTCTAGGACCGCAGTAACCCAGTATTCTCCATAGCACATGCTGTAACTGCATATTGCTGTAGTGTGATACACTAGTTAGTTAGGGATTCTATTTCAGGACATGGCAGGTGTGTGTGTGTGTTTGACTGTCACAGCCTGTGTGGAGGTGGCTGTGAGTGCTTAACCACTGGACATGTTGGGGAGCGGATTTTGTAGTTTTCATATATGGTGCCCATCTTATATGTCACAATGTCCACCTCATGAGGAGTACAGATGTCAGTCAGCCAAGGGACTGTGTTGGCAAGCCATACCCCTACATCTGGCAAAAGGCCTGGTGAACAAAGTATGCAACCCTACTATTACCTGGAATATGTCCTGAACCTATGTGTCATACCCAAACACACTTGCCTGGAATATCCCGCTATTTTGCTAGTACCCTGCACATTGATGACAGATAGTAGACATGGTATGATTGTAGTGGGCTGCAGAGGGCATGGCACCCTGTACAGCAGTACAATAGGCACATAATTGTGGACAATGTGCCTTCACTATGTTCCCCACTGAATGCCTGCAACATATGTGGTGCCATCAAATGTGATCCAATGAGGCCATACAATGCCTTACACATGTGCCCTGTATGGACCAATGCCACTGACACCAGGGAATACCTGTATCATGCTATGAATGCAGGTACAGGGTCAACCTGCTGACTATAAGCAGGTTCTACCACACCAGGCCAGTATTGGCATATCGGAGGATAACAGTCTGTGTACACAACATGTGCCAGCCAAACCAGGTATTCCTGTACATGTCACTGTACATTATTGTGGGACATGCACATCCCAGGCAATGTCCATGCCAAGGACTATCAAACACAGACATGGCATGCATTGCAAAGCTATGGCCATACACAATGGTAACTAGGATGTCAGGACAGTTCATACAATACTCATCTGTGTGGGACATTGCAGACACTACACCCCTGTACCACACTGCACACCATTGTTGGGTGGTGTGATGCCAAGGATTACCCCTCACCCAGCCTTGTACAGCCATCTTGCACAGCCAACCACTACACACCCATGAAGCAATGCACACATGCATGTCACTACTGGCACCTTGTGTCTGCATGTGGGGTATGATGCTACCAACCACAGTCACTCCCAGTATAACTCCCATTGGCATACCGACAGATGTCAAACATGTTCACATGCCCTAGCCCTTAGAACCTCCGGATATCCCCTGTGGTGCATGTAGTACCTGTGCATTACTACAGTGTGGCAAAGCAAGTGGTCTGGGAGTGTATTTGTGGGCCTGGCAAAGAGTGTCAATGTGAGTCCATTAGAAAATGTGGTTGTGTTGACATTGAAATCCGTTCATGTGGACAGCCATTTGTGCTACACCTAATGTATGTCTACTATATCTCTGTTGCAGATGTCGCACACCAACACACATATATGTTCTTACAGCACACCAACATGTCAGCTTTGTGGCACATGGAGTAACTGCATGCACTTGTAATAGTAATGACTAGTCAGTCAGGGGTTTGAACCCCTGTACTGGTAGGTGTGTGACAGATGATACTTAGGGATTAAGCTCAAAGCCCTTCTCTGATGTACTTTGCCTCTGTCTGTCCCTCCCACACACTCTGTGGTGGTATACACCTGCACAGCAACAGAGTGTGTATTGTAAGTGATGGTCATGTTTGGGTGATGGCCTCTGCACCTATTGCAGTCCTCCTCTAGCTGATTGCATGTGGAACAGCTGTGATTATGTTCCCATAGCCATTCACATTAAAAACACAGTAGAATATCTAGGAACATCATGATGGTGTTTGCCCATGACAGTCGCTGTAAGTGGTACCTGGATCTAGTGTTTGGTAAACGACATCACAGATGATTGCTTGATGTTCCTCAAACAACATACACAGTGGGAAATAGTCTAAAGACAGGAGGGTGATGTGCCAGACATGACTACAGCATGTAAATGTAGCTATGCTTCATCGAGACAACTGCCTGTTTAACAAGGTGTGTGTGGTAATGGCTGTTCTGAATTTTTAAAACTGACAAGACAGTGCTCTGTTTAAGAGGGACTCCCATCTGTAGAGCCATCTGTAGACTGGTCAGTGTGTGGAACCATTTGTTTCCTGTGTTACTCACTGAACAGACATCTGTGAACAGCAGGAGCATAGTGTGAGAATTGCAGCCAGTACATGGTGATAGGGATGTGTTACTGCCATCGCATCCCTGACTGGACATATGTCACATGAAACAGTGGCATGACAGACACTGTCTGGGTTTCTCAGTGACATGCCAGTAATGGGCCACTGTTCATAGCTGCAGTCACAAGTCTTCTACACATTGTACAGATGTCATGCAGTATATATGCATGTGTTGTGCTCTCTCTGCAAATGTATACTATCTGCTGTGTTGGGTTGATGGTCATATCTATGCATGTTGTTGTAAGTAATCCTGAATGCTGTTGACTACTACTAAGCCATATTTATGTTTAAACTGCAACACCATAGGCTGTATGGGTTTGGAGGTCCCGGCAGAACCTTCTGTCCCACTTCAGCTGGCCATGGCACTGGGCACCAGCACATCTGGGGCAGCCTTGGACCTCCACCTCTGTTGGCTCTGCACTGCATTCTGGTGGTACCACCACTGAGGATGGGGCTTGTCCCCCTGGGAGCAGGTCCAGACAGGGACATGTCCACTGTCATACAGTCCCGGACATGGTGCGTAGGGGTCTCAATAAGGGGTTTTGAGGCCAGATACACCAGCTCAAGGGCAGAGTGTCACATTTGCAGGGTGAGACTGCCCTTCCTAGACAGCCCTCAGCACTGCCACCTTTGCAGCTGTTTTGGTGCAGTGGTGGCTGCCCATAGCTGGGGACCTCTGTTCCACTGTTTCCATCTTGGGGCTCATGGGCTTGTGAATGCCAAACACCCCTCCCCGTCCGAGGTGTATCCCCCCACATGTGTCATATACTGACCCTGTATGCTGTCTTGTCTGTCATCCTACCCTACCTATCCTCCACAAGCATACCTTCCCTTCTTCCCCTACATCCCACTCTCACCCTACGGAAACAAAAGGCCAATCAGTTCCTAGAACAACATTTGCCCCATACATAGCTGTCCATTTCACACACATGTCCACTGGACACATGTAACCCTTTTAATATGCATCACAACATACTCCAGTTGTCCTTACCCCTGTCTCTTAGGCATACGATCCTAGTATGCACATGACTCCTAAATGTTCCAGATACACATGATGCAGACGACCCCATTGTACACACAACACTACCAGTCCCTCTATGATTACCCCATTTACCTTTATCATGATGATGATGTCGCACACAGCACCTTGCAAGAGTACTGTTCTCACATAATGATTGGACAGGAATTGTTGTGTTAATATAACTAACGTGCACAGAGTGATGTATATGGCCAAAGTACAAATGTTTGCATGTATGACTGACACATGTCTGTCTGAGGGATTCTTGATATTAAATAGGACGATACCACTACATAATACAGGCATTGCTGGTGTTTCCCTTTTCATTCCTTTGTAATGTTTTGTTGTCACATGGGATGTTCTGATATATCCATATATGTGTATGTATCTATATGCTGGACATAAGCACTCACACATACATCTACATGATGGAATATATTTCCTATACTGCACTGGATGATATGTTTGTGATAAGGTCTGTTGTCTGTATATCTGCCATGGCTTAGTGGTAAATCATTATAGCTGTGAGTGTAGGGTCCTGTTTCGAGCCTTGCAGAGGCCATTTATTTTGTTGCTGGGCAGAACAAGGCCATTGGATACGGTGTGATTAAGGCACATTAAAGCAGTTGTGTGTGGGTGTGCATGGGTTTGCGTGGTGCTAAGCAATGCTAACCTCTGGTTACAGTTTCCTACACTCAGCCTCTACATTGCTTTACCAGTGTAATACTCGCATACTGGCTGCCAAACAGGCTTACAGCCACTTGCTCCCGCACTTGCAAATGCACTGCATTTGGTGTTTGCAATATTACCTCGTGATGCCTCTTACATTGGATTACATGCCTACAGTATCGGGAATGGCTGCCCATTAGGCAATAGCATGCCGTTCGACTGTACGGAATCCGCGGCCTGTCCAGAGTTTGATTCATATTATTGGTGTGTACCTCTTACAATCTGCACCCATCTGGCTAATACATGGGAACTGAGATTCTTCAATACAAACAAGTAATTGGGTTTTGGAACCCACATCCTTCAGCTGAGTCATGCTACTGCATACCTAATATTCTATCATCTTTCTAAAGTTGTCAGTGGAATATGTGCTTTCTGTCCCTATCAGACCTCTCATACGATTGGGGAAATATACGAACTGAATCAGGGACATGGCATAACAACATCAGGGACACATTTAAATTATTGGTGCTATTAACCTGACACACTGACAGACTCAGAGCATATGAATTAATACACATTTTCTGAGGTAAATGATGCTTATAACTCTTAATTGTTGTCATTATTCATTACATGTAATTCACCACCTTTCCTTCAAATGTCACTAGTTGTAGGAGAGATTAAGAGGGACAGAGTTAGAAACCGAGTCAAAATCTGGGACGCCCCTGGAGATTGGGGCAGTTCAGAGGTATTGTCCTTATTTGTTCCCCAATGGTTTATGCCCTGTCCAGTGGATGTGATCTTAGGGGTTGAGAGGTATGGGTGTCAGCTATGCCCATTTCGGAATATTACTTACATCTCCGGGGTGGTCCTAATATGACTGCACCAGCCAACACCTGCAAGCGTAAGCCCATAATTGCATACCCATAGTTCCCCCACCTGCCACTCCTCTACAGCACTCATCCTTACTGTGGGTGCAGGTGGGGTATAAATACACCACTACACACTGCCCACTCTTCCCGTGTCGGGACACATGTCATATGTCGTGACGATGCATGGGATATCAGGCTTGCACAACCTACTGGTTCGTGTACATCTACAGGCTGGTTTGATAAGTCATTACCGGGACTGCCTCCGATCATTAATTTTTGGTGTCCCACAAGGGACATCATTGTCTATGTTTCAAGATTAGACCTGGCATGTCTCTCCCACTGGTAGTATCTTGCCAGTGGTCTGGGAAGCAGTGGTGTGTTTATCTTTATTGTGTGTCTGTATGTCTCACCGACCTAGCTGGAGGGGTTGATGCTATGTGTTACACGTTTGTTTATTGGACCCCTCACCCACATATGCACGGCCTGTGAGCATATGTTACTCATAACTGCTGTATCATATCCTAGCTATATACATGTGTATATTTACAGTCACATATATAAATCTATTTACATTACTATATACAGATATATCTGTATATGTATGCATACATGTATATTTATATTTTGCTGTCTATATATACACACACATATATATACATATATCTCAAAACATATGGGTCTGTGGGTGTCTGCATATGTATATGATGTATATTTTTATATGTGGGTATGTATCTGTATTCTGTCTCTGTACGTATACATTTGTACTACGGAAAAGGAGAGGCTTATCTCTATGTTGCTATTGGTAGATATACACACACATACCTCTACATATATACGTCTGCATCTGGTTATTCCATTTCTTGCCATATAGATTACACTTTGCTGCAGTGACACTCGTAGTGGGTGTGGCTGCTCGTTGGGCAACACCTCTGCCCTATAAACACATTTGCTTACATCACTAGGGCTGTTCATATAGGCCCACATCAGCCAACACCTGCACACCTAGACCCATAAGTAGCTACCCATAGTTCCCCCACCCGCACCTCCTCAACAGCACCTATCCTTACTCTGAGTCTTGATCTGTTCTGGACACACCAATACACGCTGCCCACTCTCCAGTTCATGGGACCCATTTCATGCAATTGTCTTGGCCCATGGGTCATAAGGGTTTCCCACCCTTGTATTTCGAGTATGTATACACCCCATCCAGAATGGCTGGTCTATCACCTTCTTTTGGACTTGGCAATTTTTTGGGGTTTCCCGCAAGGGACGCTCCAGTCTGTGTTCCAAGATTAAAATTCACGGGTGCACTGTGTACCCCCCAGTTTGTATCCTGCCTGTGGTGTGGGGAGCAGTGGACTCTTTACAATGTTTGTGTGTATGTTTCCCGTGTCCAGCTGGGGGGGGGTGGAAGGTCATGCTACGTGTTTCATGTTTCTTACTTGGGCTCCTCATTTCCATTTGCATAGCCTGTGAACATGTCATTCTTGTGTGCTGTTTCCTATCATAGCTGTATATCTGTGTATATCTATGCACACAGACACACACACACACACACACACACACACACACACACATATATATATATATATATATATATATATATATATATATATATATATATATATCTACGTATATGTATATGTCTGCAACTATAGATATATATATATATATATATATATATATATATATATATATATATATATATATATATATATATATATATATATATATATATATATATACATATATGTATATGGGTCTACCTGACAATGAGAACACCGACGCCAGAAGATCGACAACTGAGAAGACCGACGGATGAAAACCCCGATGCTGAGAACACCGACATGGGAAAAGGCTGTGTAAGTATGTGGTAGTGACGGACGTTAGGGTGCGAGTAAGGCAAGTGTGCGATATTGACGGTCTGTAGGGATAGGGGTGGGTTAAGTGAGTTAGGGTTAGGGCACGGGTTAGGTAAGTGTGCGGTAGTGATAGTCTTTGGTTTAGGGGCAGGTTAAGTGAGTTAGGGTTAGGGCGCGGGTTAGGTGAGTGTGCGATAGTGACAGTCTTTGGGTTATGGGTGGGTTAAGTGAGTTAGGGTTAGGGCGTGGGTTAGGTAAGTGTGCGATAGTGATAGTCTTTGGGTTAGGGGTGGGTTAAGTGAGTTAGGGTTAGGGCGCGGGTTAGGTGAGTGTGCGATAGTGACAGACCTTAGGGTTAGGGTTTGGGTTAAGGTTGTAGATAGTTGTGTATGTGAGGTTTAGTGTGGGTTTGTAAGGATTTTGGTGTGCTTGTGTTGTGTGTGTGCTTTTTGGACAGGGGATTTGTTTTGTTTGTTGATTGTCGGGATTATGGTGTGTCGGGCATGTGAGGTTTCGTGTTTGTGAACTGTCGGTTATGTGGTGTTGGTGATTTCGTTGTCGGTGTTGTGGTGTGTCGGTGTTGTCAGGTAGACCCATCATATATATATCTATATATATATATATATATATCTATATATATATATATATATATATATATATATATATATAGGTGTGTGTATGTAAAGCAATACATACCCTGTGCAAACACACTTACACATGCTTACTGGTGTTTATATATGCTTGTCCTGCTTACTAGTGCCTTATTCATTATGACACTGACACTTCACTCCAGTTAACTTTTAATTGATAATTTGCAGGTTATACAGTGGACAGATGCAACAATATGTTCATATAAGGATTACCGATGGTAAATGGTATTGATACAGTGGGATTCGGTATGGGAATGTCTGTTCGTTAGGGGGTTGCTCTAATCAGTAGATTATTGCTGTGCTGCTTTATTTGCATATATACCCATATACTCATGGCTCCTGGTTCCCCAAAGACACACCCCAATGCCTCCCTAACACTGCTGTCATCCATTCTCCAGTCGGATTCATGGTGTATCCACACCACTACACATTGGCCACTCCCTACTCCTGTAGACCAATCCCATCGGTTGACTCACTCCACATATCCTCAGAACTCCCAAACGTTTAGTCCACAAATATTGGTGACGTGAGCGACCAAAAGTATACTATTCACAATTTTTGGGTTGTCCCACATGGGACACACATGTGTTTATGCCAAGATTAGACTCTACACTTCATTACATCCTTACTCCCATTAACATGACACTATAATAAATTAATATGTATGACTATGTGGTAACACACACGTTACACATGAGAGCCTAATTATGTATATGTTCGGCATATTTCTTTTACAAATAGACTGGTTTAGTAAATGGCGTTGCCGTAGCAGACAGATCACAAGAATGATTCCATGTGTGGGGAAGTCCTCACATTTGATTATTTACAGCACAGCACTGACTTCGGACACTGTACACACTTCTGCATTTTAACAGTTTTGTCCTGTCCCTCTTCTGCACAACCTATTATTCTATCTACTGTCGAGGTTTGTAAGGGCACATTTATGTTATTTATGTCAGCAAATGGAATGAATGTGTTACAGAGAATGTACTTCTACATATTGATGTCTGCATGTGTATTCATATATACCTATAACAAACTCCCTGACCTCCATGTGGTGGTCCAGGTAGAACCAGCCCATCCAACTCTAGTACTCCTGGCTCCATAATTTCATATCCATAGTTCCTCCACCCCACCTGTGTTCAAAATACATGCATACCATCCATTGTCCACTTGTTATCTCAGCCATGACACACATCTACACATTGCCCTCTCCAGAGCGTTAGGGCCCTACACGTATGTTGTCACAACCCATGTATTCTCAGGCTCTCCCACCATTTAGTCCTTGAACATACCTGCCCTTGCTTGTGTAATGGTCAGAAGGCCAAATGGTCTATCAATTTTTGGGTAGTCCCACCAGGGGCTACCCTTTGTGTGTAAAGTAGACTTAGCAAATAAACAATATTACTACCACTGGTAATATTCTGCCTGTGGTGTGAGTTGCAGTGCTTTGCTCACTCCTGTCCAGCTGGATATGACATACACTGACAGCGCTATATAATACTGGGTTTGCTATTGATTCCCTTCTCATTCCTTTTCTATGCTTTATTGTTACGTCGTTCTTTCTTCATAAAGATATATATATATATATATATATATATATATATATATATATATATATTATATATCTGTATATACTTATATACATTTCCTATTCTGGGCACTGCTTAGACCCATGCAAGTGCACTCAGACTTGATTACTGGTACTTATATGTGTTTGCTGCTGCTTATTTTTGCTTACACCTGCTTACTAGTATTTTATTCATTATGACAGTGCCACTTTGCTTGAATTATATTTAAGTTGAATATCTCATGCGATACTCTTATGTCAGTTTTATGGCAAAACGACATTCATTACACATGGAAAATGATTTGTGCTATTGTTGGGCTCGAACCGTGACTGCCTGTTTGATAGGCGGATGCTCTAAACACTATACTATTGACACTTACATTGATTCTGCATGTTTTTCTCTATTTGAATGAATATGATGTGTAAGCTACGCTCGGCAGAGGGTGGCGATGCGCAGACATGCTGCTCTTTGTTTATTCTTGCTCTATTGCTGCAATTCAAATGTATAATAGGGACATGGGGACAGGGAATCTAATTATGACAGTTCTTGGGACAGGGCTCTACATTCCACTACATGCTTGTGTGTTTACTACTTCGATTTTATTTGACTGTTCATGGACACTCTTGTATGCTTAGCATACATTTCATTATCCAAGGACACTGACTTACTGACTTACTATTACTTGTAGTTGTACTTCTAGGCATAGTAGGTTTTTCAAGTGTCAGTGCATGTTTACGACTCCGTAGAGTACTTCTACACTCCCGCTGCACTCGCACACATTTCCTGTGGATGTCGAGGGTGCGGCAATGCACCCTCATACATATTCTTATGGCGCTGCTGCACCATCTGTAGTGAGGATGCTTGGCACAAAGCTAAAACTGTCCTTGCACCGAGCTTCTTGAATCCTGGGGATAGACTGGTAGAGAAAAGTCAGAGGATGGTTTGTAGACTGTCAGTAGAATTACTTGGGAATGACATATAGGTGAGAAAGATGGTAGTTTGTTATGAAGTACTATGCGTGGTAACCAGGGTTTGTAGAGCATGAGCAGAGCCATTTTTTTTGAGATACTGTGTACGTTGACATTTAAAAGAGTGACAATTATTTATCTCTATAATAAGCTGTGGCATAGTGTTTCTTAGTTTGCTATGGAATATACAGCATCTCTGTCTGTGTTATGAGATTTGGTAACCGAGACCATGCAATTATTTTTCGAGTAAAATTTTCTCTTTGGGGAGTGCCACTAGGGGATAGTATTTAGGGAAGACAGTTATCAGGCTGATATAGGATGTTGTGGGCTGCTAGCTGTTCATAGTGGTAAGGTAATGTTAAAAAGCAAACCAAAGGTCCGACCATCTAATAAAAAAAATCTTTAATAACTGATAACAAAGCTTTTACGTCTGTAACATAGCTCTGCTTTTCTTTCAACAGCAGATAGACACTATTCTGAGTGTTAAGCCCTGGTGGTGGATCAGCCCTAAAGTAATTAATCCATTTATATTCTGCAATTTCTGTTTTTTTTTTTAATCTAGACCCCACCACTTCTTGCTTGAGTACACTTTTTGTAATACCCTAAACCTAAAAATATGGTTGCTGTCTTGTGACTGCATATGTTTAAATAGTGCATTCATCTCTATTGCTCTACAAATGTAAGATAAATGTGATGCTGTTCTATCTTTTAATTTTTGGTTGGTCTTGATTATATAAAAACATTTACATTTTTTACAACCAGAATGGTAACCGAAATTTTCTGTTATACAGGTTGCAAAGACAGAACTATGTTACATAGTTTGGGCAGGTTACTTATTTATGTATTGTTTAACCATTTTATAAATGTTATCTTTTTTTCTAATATTTTTATTTTATTTAATTTTTTTCTTTGTGCATATTTATACATCACAATGATAGACATTTGTTAGCATTATGACAACAGTAAATACAAACATTTAACATGTCTGGAACATATAATAAAAAAAAAACAAGAATAAAAATGTAAAATATACAAACAGTGCTGTATTCCTATAATACATTTTAATACTTTTGCTGTTATAAGAGAGTATTTATGTCAATAATAATTCAGTTTATGATACTTAGAAAGTGCCATATTATTGATTTTTTCCTGGTTTCCTATTTATCAGTTGTCCTTTTATAACTTGTTTCTTTTAATGTAGTATATGGTCAAGAAGAATGCTCCAATATTGTAAGAAGTAAAGATGTTTGTTAAGGTTATTTGTTATTAATTTATGAGCTGTTATGTGTTTAATTGCCATCAGTTTGAAACCATCCCATGACATCAGTGTCTTATCAAGACAGTTTTGTGTTATGTATAACTTTATTAGAGAGAAGAGGGTCACTAATATGTGTAATCTTTATTATGATAATTCTTGAGGAGGAATATGTAAAATTGTAAATTCCTAAGAAAGTGTTGATTTTTCATAGCCCATCTTCTCTAACCTGGCTCTCAAAGAGCACCAAAATTTGTAGGAGCATTTGCAGCTCCAAAAAAAGTGGAGTAGATCTGTTTTTTGAAATTGACAGTAGGAACAATTTGAGTGAAATTGTTGAATTAAAATTATTTATTATAACTGGTGTTAAATATGCATTATTTGCAATCATTAGTTGAGTGAATTTAAGTTTGTAAATGAGATTAGCTTTGAGGTTATTTTGATAGATAGGATTTTTTGACTGTCTGTAATTGCAGGTCTTTGTTTAGTCTAATATTTAGATTAGAGGATAGTATTTTGATATTTAAGGGAAACAATCAGTTTACATGAATTTATAGCATTTTGTTCTTCATATTTAGTAGGTTCCATATTGTATGACATGTATTTATATTATTCTCATTTACTTCTGGATCTTCCAGAAGGCTAGCACATGTCTCTCTGATTTGTCTCAAGATTATAACGTAGCTCTTAAGGAGACTTAAGGTCTTTTTCAAATTCTCAGTTGATAAGTATAAATATCCCATTTTTTTTATTTGAGGAGGGGGTAGCTATTTAAGTTAATCATCTCTTTGTTTAATTTAAAGTTTAGGTTTAAATGGATTGGTTGTAAGATTTTAAATGAACCTATTAGGCTTGGTGTTTTCATTATTTTTGTAAGTTTGTTATTTTAATTTTTAGCTCTTTGTGTATTTTAATATTTTTGAGATTTTCCCTATTGATAAATGGAATGGCTTTGTGATTAATTTTGCGTTTATTTATACAGTTATACCATATTCTAATCTATGGTGGGCTCCCTTCTTTCCTATTTGGGTAATATTCTGAAATTATAATAATTCTATTTGAGTTTATTATGTTATAGTATAATTTAAAATCTGGTAATCACAAACTTCCATTTTATTTAGGATATATTCGTTTCTGGTAGCTAATTCTAACTGTTTTTAATGCCAGATAAATTTAGATAAAATTGAGTTAAGTTTTTTATAGAATTTATTTTGATTTACTATGTTAGATGCATCGAATTGAAATAATAACCTTGATAGTGTATTAATTTTAATAATTGCTACTTTTGACAGGAAAGAGAGCTTTAAATCATTCCATCTAAGAATATCCTTTCAATGTCTATACACACTATTAGATTATTTTGATAGAAAAGGTTTGGATCTTGTTGAAAGGATATACCAAAATGGTTTTAGTGAGTAATTTAGTTTTATTTTAGATGCTGGAAAGTAATTGGTTATAAGACATGATGGATTAATAGAGAATATTGAAGACTTCAGTATGTTAAGTTTATAACTGGAAAATTGTGAGAACTTATTAATGGAGTCTAACATTTTCTTCGGGTCAGTGTTAGAGAGTGGAAAGTATAACTTTAAGTAATCTGCGAAGGCTTGTTAATGCAATTTTATTATTATATATTTCTGGTATGCAGTGATATGTTTTTTGTGTTATTAGTAAAAAGAGAAGTTCTATGCATAAATTAAATAAACATAGAGAGAGTGGGCATCCTTTTCTAGATCCATTCAGGAGTTTAATTAGTGAGGAACTTGTTTTGTTTATATAGTGTGTTGTATTACCATTTTCATATAGAATTTTGATTATATTTATGAAACTTTGGGGTAAACCAAAGTATGGCATTACTGAGAATGAAAAGTGAGTGAATTGCAAGTGCATATACCAAATGATTTTGTTTTTGGAGAGTAGTATTACTGTGTCTAAAGTTAATGTGTTAGCCATAGTTTGTCTATTCTGTATAAACCCTAGTTAATATGGTGATATAATATTTGCAATTATAGTTTTTAATCTGTTGGCCAAAACAGCCAAAATTTTGATATCTAAATTAATCAAGAGCATTTGTGTATAATTCCATGGATTTTCAGAGTTCTCTTTTGGTATAAAATTGCCTTGAAGTTATTTAGATATAAGTTTGATTCCATTATTTTTTATATATTTGAATAGATATAATAGAACTCAACTGAAGCAAACATTGCAGCAACCATAAAAGTTCAACTAGAAAAGAAAAAGCAGCAAATGCACTGTGTGCAAAATTCTGTCGCTGTGTCTTGGGAATTCACCTCTATTCAACGCTCATAACAGTCCACAACACCTTCAATGAAACCAGGTAGAAGTGAACAAAAGTTCTGAGGAAGCTTGTTTTATTCAAGTGAAAGCGCTTAACCATTCTTTGTTCGTTGGCATTACAATAAACTTTTATTCACTTCTACCTGGTTTCATTGAAGGTGTTGTGGACTGTTATGAGCGTTGAATAGAGGTGAATTTCCAAGACACAGAGATGGAATTTTGCACACAGTGCATTTGCTGCTTTTTATTTTCTAGTTGAACCTTTAATAGATATAATAGGATTGCTGATATTTTTCTCCAAGTGTTTTATATAATTCTGTGGAAAAATAGTCTGGGCCAAGAGCTTTACTTGTTTGCAAGTGATTTATTATTAACAGGATTTCTAGTTATGTGAATGGTGCCATTAGAAGGTCTTGTTGGCTTTGATTTAGGTTTGAAAAGTCTATCTCCAGGATTTACAAAGCCCTTTATAGTGTGCAGGATTAGTCTAAGAGCTATTTTCGGCAATATGGCTGATGTGTGATCCAGGAATGAGCTCCTGGGACATGCTCACGAGCTCTTAGGCTAATTCTGCATGGACCGAGCTACTGTATGCAAATTACCCTCATTTGCAGGTGAAAACCATGCAAATGAGGGTAATTTGTGATCCAGGAAGCTGTCAGCTGTCAGTGCAGGATGAGTGCAGTCTGCAGAAATATACTCGTTTAGTAACATAGTACATTTCTGCAAACTACAAACTATGACAGTTCCAGATAAAAGCTGTATATCATTGAGGAAGCATGCAATGGCAAAGTAAAAGGCCATTGGCATTTCAAACTGTTTAAAAAATATTTTTTTTTTTTTTTTTTTTCGCCGATCTCGGCTGTTTAAGCATAGGGCAGCAGCACGCAAATGGGATCGGTGGAAAAATAATAAAATAAACCTAAAATAAATATCCTAACTAAAAGCAGTATTCTGCCATGCAAGTCAATGGCAGGCAGAAGACAACCTGGCCAGTGAGTAATGGTTGCTAAGGGGGGAGGCTCAGTGTGGGACATGTAACTATGCATTAGCAGGCAACCCTATGCAAATGAGGGGAAGGATAGTGAATCCCAGTTTTCCCCAGGGTGTGAGGCAGGTCCCAAGAGTGTAAGAGCATAAATAGCTGGGTGCAAGACTAGGATATAGGTGACATCATGGTGGTGTGTGTCAGGCATACTGTAAGTGGGTTGCAGCCCTGTGACTCGGGATTGCTAAGCTAGGTCTTACAAGAAGAAAAAAGAAGTTAAACCAGGAAAGAGCAGCTCTGTGCACATTTGAGCACTCTGTTTGCATGGTGCACACACTGGCTTAAACAGGGAGGCACTGGGAAGGGAAAACAGCAGCAGAAACATAATCAAGGATAACTAGCTTAGCTGACAGGTGAAATGTATCAGAATCAGCTAATTACACAGGCAGCAGACCAGCCCAGCGCACCACTATAAGCTATGCAAACACCCTTCCCACTTGTTTTTCCTAAAAACTTTGCACCACCGGTGTATATGAATGGGGAAATTTTACAAAACGAAAGCAAGAGAAAAAATGTTAGGGGCTGCTTTTGCTATCATAAACCAGCATGTGCAAGAGGCTGAATGTGCTGAGGATGTGAATACTGCTGAGCAACCCAGAGTGAGGAGATGGAGAAGAGTGTACAGACCCAGGGTAACCTACCAAGGGCTACATGATCTGGAGATAGTGGGGCGCTATAGGGTGGACAGGGATCTCCTACAGCAAATTGTTGAGCTGTGCCAGCCATGCCTCACACACAGAACTAACAGAGCAGAACCGATCCCAGTGGATATGAAGGTATGTGTAGGCCTAAGAATACTAGCTACAGGTACCTTCCAATGGCCAACTGGGGATATGATGGGGATTTCACAGGCATTAGCATCCAGGGTACTCTACCAGTTCCTGGATGCCGTGTCAGCACATGTCGGTGAGCACGTATATTTCCCCATCACGCATGAGGCGTTGGTCAGCAATATGTGTCTCTTCTACCAAATAGCAGAATACCCTGAGGTAGTGGGTGCAATAGACTGGACGCACATATGCATCAAAGCACCACCTGGTGAGCATGGGTAGGGTCTACATCAGCCGCAAGGGCTTCCCCTCCATCAACTGACAGGTCATCTGCGATGCCCAGGGCATAATAATGAATGTGTGTGCTGGCTGCCCTGGAAGCTACTACATCTGGCATCTGACACAGCTGTACCAGACATTTGCCAGTGGGGACATCCTACATGGTCACCTAGTGGGGGATGCTGGATACGCACTGGAGCCTTGGCTGACGACACCCATCAGAAATGCACAGATACATGAACAAGAACTCCATAATGAGGCACACACACAACACGGATCATAATAGAGCATGTGTTTGGGATGCTCAAGTCGCAGTTCCACTGCCTAGGCACATCTCATTGAGCCTTGCAGTACACACTAACTACATGTACCCAAATTGCCCTTGTATGTTACATGCTACACAATATGATCCTGTGGATACAGCTGCAGCAGGAACAGCATGGGGCAGGGCCACACAGCCCCTACCATTGCCAAGGCCTGCACAGACACAGAGTGGCTCAGAGGAACAACCTGAGCCTGCCCCAGTAGGCAGAAGAAGGTGTGTCCAGTATGCCCTGACCTTGGCAAAGAGGCAACACATAACACATGCACTGACACTGTACGGACTCAGGGAATGAAACCTCTGTCTGACTCGCACATACAGTAAAAGGGATGCCAAACATGACAATACCTGTGCTCAACCATGTATAGGGAGTGTACCATGTGCATCTGACATAGGCAGCCCTGCAGCACCACCCTTTAAACTGGGACACCCACAAGGTAAGTGACTCACACATGCCAGTTGGAGGTTCACATACCCAACAACAGTTACAGCCAGCAGGATAGGTGTAGACAAATGCAAACAAATGCTGTACTATGGCCTCTGAATGAGCCTATGGGTAACCCCACCCCCAGGCCTACACAGACAGATTAAAGCAGGCCAGGCGGTTGGATGTAAGTTGTGAAGGCTAGGAAGTCAGAAACTAATATGTAGGTAATTAAAGCTAAGATCTGTAGTACACTGGTATGCCTCTAGCCAGCACAATAGGTAAAAGTACAGACTGAAGTGGCATACCTGACATACCAGTACAATCCTAGTAAATGTGTACAAGTGTCAGGTGTGCCTCGCATCCTACGCATACTTACAGTAACAGTCAGGTGTGCCCCCCACTCCTGTGTAGAAATGTAGAAACATTCAGGTGCCCCCCCCAGCTATGCAGAAATATAGCAACAGTCAATGCCAAATTACCGATGGATACCCTGCAGACACAGCATGCTACCTGTCGGTGTACAACACAAAGGTCAGCACCACAGTACAAACTATGTGGACTTCATCCACACATGCAATACAGATGGCCATACCGGGCATGCTCACACACTTAGAGGAATGAAGGCAATGTCAGTCAACAACATACTGAAAGGTCATACTTGGCATGCTCACACACTTAAACACATGAAGGCCATGTCTGCAAACACCAATGGACTAGACATATCTTGCAGTCTCAGTTCTTAGTGCAGACACATGTCAGTATGCACCACTCCTGCCTTGCACACACAGTGGATAGGAATACGGACATATATGTAGGGACAGCACACTATAATAAGCCAAAGGTAGAAGGACATAGATGTGTGGAAGAGGGTGACCATGACAAGGAGCTATCTGGGCCTGTCCCACCCAGCACACAGCCAAAGGGCCCCAAACACATGAGGTGCAGATGCCACTCACTGCAAATACTAGCCATCAGTATCTGTCAGCATGACAGAGTATGTGGTGCACGTGCCAGCTGTGCAACCTGACTGTACAAAGAAGTAGTCATCTAGTAGCTGTATACACATACCTGTGACATATAACCCCATGTGTGCCCGCATGTGGCATGTCAACCCCTACATGAATTGGTTATGGCCCATACACACACCACCCTCCCCATAGTAGTATTATGACAAGCCTGCTGAGGTCATCCAATGTGAAATACACCTTCAGGAGAGCTGTAGCTCAGTAATCTCCATGGTGCATCCCATAACTGCATACTGCTGTAGTGATATACTAGTTGGGTAGTAGTTATAACCCCAGACTTGGTGAGTGTGTGTTTGTGTGCGTGTCTGTCTCTCTGACTGTGTAGAGAGAAATGTTTTTTAGGCTACTCACACTCCATACAAATCATATACTCACCTTTGGCAAGGCTGCTGATGTCACTCACGTGAAATACACCTCTGGGAAAGTCATAACCCAGTAATCTCTGTAGTGTGTCCTGTAACTGTGTACTGCTGTAGTGTGATACAGTATTTAGGTAGGTGTTCTATCCCCAGACTTGGCAACTGTGTTTGTGTGTGTGTGTGTCTGACTGAGTAGAGAGCAATGCTTTTTAGGCTACTCACTCTCCGTACTAATCACATACTCAACTTTGGCGAGGCTGCTGATGTCACTCACCTAGAAATACACCTCTGCAAAAGTCATAACACAGTAATATCTGTAGCGCATCCTGTAACTGTGTGCTGCTGTAGTGTGATAAAGTAGTTAAATAGGTGTTCCTACCCCACACTTGGCAACTGTGTTTGTGTGTGTCTGACTGAATAGAGACCAATGCTTTTTAGGCTACTCACACTCTGTACAATTAATATACTCAACTTTGGCAAGGCTGCTGATGTCACTCACTTAGAAATATACCTCTGGGAAAACCATAACCCAGTAATCTCTGTAGATTGTCCTGTAACTATGTTCTGCTGTAGTGTGATAATGTAGTTGAGTAGATGTTCCAACCCCAGACTTGGCAAATGCCTGTTTGTCTCTGTCAGTCGCTGACTGAGTAGAGAACAATGCTTTTTAGGGTACTCACACTCCTTAGAATTTATATACAAAATGTTGGCAAGGCTGCTGATATCACCCACCTAGAAATACACCTCTGGGAAGGTTGTAGCTCAGTAATCTCTGTAGCGCATCCTGTAACTACGTACTGCTGTAGTGTGATTTAGAACTGTGGTAGGGTTCCATCTCCACCCATGGCAGTTCTGGACATTTTGTGTGTGTTTCAATGTCTGTGTATGGAGCAATGCATTATAGGCTACTCACTCACAGTACAGCTGAAATGCCCTAGTTTGGTTATCCTGCTGATGTCATTCATTGTGAAATACACCTTTGGGGAAGAAGCACTCCAGTAATGTCTGTGGTGTGTACTATAACTGCGTAGTGCTGTAGTGTCATAAACTAGTTAGGTAGGGGTTCTACTGCAGTCATGGTGTGAGTGTTGCTTATTTATTTTATGGTGGTCCTACTATATATCACAATGTCAACCATACAGGGATAACAGATGTAAATCAGCTGTGAGCCATACCCATACATGTGACATCAAGGCCAGCCAATCATGCCTAGGCAACAGCCAAAATGTGGGTCATACACTGCATATTGGCCACTGATAGTAACTATGCAATGATAGCAGTGGGCTACCGAGGACATGTCACCCTGCTCATCTGTCCAATATGCGCGTACATGCAGACATTGCATCTCCATGTTCCCCAGTGGACACCTGCACAACCTGTGGTGCCTTCACATGTGAGTTACAACAGACATACCATGCCTGACAACATGCCCTCTATGGACAGATGACATTGACATCAGAGAATGCTGTTAGCATGCTATCACTGTAGGTGCAGAGTAAACATGCTGCCTATTACTAGTTCCTGCCACAGGTGGGTAAGACTGGCAAATCTGATGATAATCTCTGTTCACAGCATGGGCCAGACACCCCAGGTACAGTTTCACATGTCACTGTACATACATGTGGAAGGTGTGCACATTAAAGACACCATCCATGTCATGGACTAAGGAACACATACATGGCAAGTGATGCACAGCATTGACCACACACAATAGTCACCCAGGTGACTGGATGGGAGATGCAGTATCCACCTGTGTGGGCAAATGCAGACACTACAGGCCTGAACCACAATGCAGACTATTGTCATTTGGCCTGATGCCAAGGTATACCCATTGCCTACCCGTGTACAGCCTGCTGGCACAGTGGACCACCACACACCCATGTAGATATGCACCCATGCATGTCAGAACTGGCACTCTGTGTATTCATGTGTGTGTTGTATGGTGTGTATGTCCACATCCACACTCACTACAACCCCCCAGGGCATACTGAAGCATGCTGTCTGATGTTTGACACCTCTTCATTCTCTGTGCCCATACGACCTTCGTATGACCCATGTGGTGCATGTGATACCTGCACATTGATGTGTTGTGTCAATCCCATTAGTGATGAGTTGCACTCCTGGCCCTGCCAAGTATGTCTATATGTCTATGTGTGTGCATCCCTGTGTGAGTGTGCCTGTGTTGACGCTGGCATCTGTTCATGAAGACAGGCATATGTATATCACCTACCGTATATCTACCATATCCCTGTTGCAGATGTCAGTCACCATCACATATATGTTCTGAGTGCTCCACAGCATGTAACACATGTGGTGCATCCAATAACTGCATTGAACTGTGATAGCACTACATAGTCATCTGGGGTTTGATACCCTGTGCTGGTAGGTGTGTGACACAAACATGCTTCAGGTTTACTCTCCCACCCCTCCCTGACATGTATTTACCTTTGTCTGCCTCCTCCACTCCCTCTCTGGTGGATGTGGAGACCCACACCTACTTTGTTTAGGCAGCAGCATGTGTATTTTAAGTGATGCTTATGATCAGCTGATGGCCTCTGCACAAACTGCAACCCTCCCCTAGCTGATTGCATATGGAACAGCTGTGGTAACATTCCCATAGCCAACTGCATGGAAGCACACTCTAATACCTGGGAACATCATGGTGGTGTTGGCCCTTTTCAGTCACTGTGAGCAGGAACTAGATCTGTTGTTTGGCAAACAGCATCTCAGATGGATTGGAGATTTACCTCTAACAACATACACTGTGGAAAGAGGCCAACAAACTGGAGGGGGATGTGTCTGACCTGACTACAGACAGTAAGTGCTGCTATACTGCATTTGGAGTAATGTTGGTTTAACAGTGTTTGTCTGGATATGCCTGTCATACATGTTGCAATACCTGCCATGTCAGTTTCATGTATATGAGGAATCCTCATCTGCAGGGTCATCTGCAGACTGGGCAGTGTTGTGCCTTTGGTTTCATGTGTTAGACATGGTGCATATATCTGTGGAATGCAGAAGGTGGAGTCAGGATTGCAGTCTGTAGATGGTGAAGGACGTGACAGTTACCGACTTCATATCCCTCATAGGATATATGTTGAAACAAACTCCGTTACAATGGTCAATTTATGAGGTTATCACAGCAACATGTCCATACTGGCCCTGTGTTTGTGCTGTCAGCCATACCTTTGTCAACCTTTGTACATATGTCATGCATGAAGTGGTGCATATGTGCTGTACACCATAAATAGTGTCATCATATCTGATAACAAGCCAGTGATATCTCAGATTGCTACACGACATGTACAGTAGGGGTTATATTTCATGACATAACCTGGACATTCTGTGGATGTTTGTACAGTACTGAGTTCTGTGTAGTGATGGTGAATGTCGGCAGTGTGTGTATTGTTAATATGTAAAAAACACAAAATGCACCCAAGACTCAGCACAGTAGCCAGCAATTAGGGCTAGTAACCAGATGTTCCAAACACCACAAAAGTGTTTTTCCAGATACAACACAGGTTTAATACAATACGTAGAGAAAATACAAATTCCACGTTTCGTCCAAAACTTCATCAGATAACCAGACACATGTAAATTACAATTATATACCCTAATTAACGTTCAAAACAACCAATGAAATTGCAAAAGTAATGAATAATTAATTATAAAACTACCTTCAACAAAAATGTCACAGTTTAAAAATGTATATAAAATGTATGTGGGAATAAATGTTGATGCATAAAATACTGCTAAAACATTTTGAATATTCTCTGATGTTTTTAAAACATTACAATAAATCCGTTTTATTAAAATAATTTGTTTAATAAATGAAATCAAAGTCCATTTTGTGTAGTTGTGCTGCCCTCTAGTGGTGTAATCTAAAATCTCAAAATAAAAATAGTTAACATCTTTTATTTAACAATAGATGTGTGTGTTTCCAGAGTTTCTAAAAGTGAAGACAAGTTAGAGTTTTGCTGATCTCATTTTTAGAAAAGGGACTAAAGTGATCATGTCATTAATACCTGGGAATTTGTTAGATTCTAAGACTATCTGCCAATACAATTCCCTGTATGCCACAAGGGTTTCCCAACATAGGTTCATAGGGTCATAGGTTCATACTAGGCTATCTGCCCGAGGGCATTTACAAGCCTAGCCCATCATTTTGTGGCTTACGCCACCCCTTTAGTATGGGGAACTATACCCATTATTTTGCTGTGCCTCTGTCGAGCAGTGACACTGAGGTAATCCCTGGGGTATATCTGCGATCTCCCATCCATTGGTCAAGATTTCTCTTGAACAAGGCCAGCGAGGTGCTCTGCCTCACATGTACCGGGATTTTGTTCCACAGCATAGGGAGTCTTTGGGTGATTAATCTATCCCTCCAGCATGTCCTATTAATAGCCGTGTCGAGGTTTAAGTCTCCCGCCCTTGTGGCTCTGATGGATCTAGATTTTTTGAGGTGAAGCATATTCATCAAATCTGGGTTTGACATGGCCTTGTATGTTAGGCAAAGGTCACCTCTGAGCAAGCGGTAAGCGACTGAATAGAGCTGGAGTTCTTTCAGTCGGGCAGCATAGGACAGATTTTTGAGACCCTTTATCCTTTTGGTGAGGAACTTTTGTGGCCTCTCCAGCTGCTGCAAGTGCCGGGTCAGATACATTCTGAATGGGGCATTGTACTCAATCATTGGTCTGATGAGTGATGAGTAAAGGGAGACTATGACCTCCCTTGATCTAGATGAGAATCCCTTCATGATAAGGTGGGCAATGTAGAAGGTCTTCCTAACTACTTTAGCTACATGGGTGTCGAATGACAGATTACTATCAACCTGGGTCCCCAGGTCCCTGATAACTTCTTCTGTGCTCAGTGGATTGCCACCTATTTGGTAGCTAGGGGTAACCTTGTTTTTCCCGAAGGGTATGACTATGCATTTTTGGCATTTAACTTTAGGCCGTGGCTCTGGCACCAGTTATCCATTTCTGTGAGACCCTTCTGAAGGATATCTGTGTCAGATGTGTTTTCTACTATGGCGCCCAGTTTGCAGTCATCTGCAAACTTTGTCAGCCATAACCCTCCTGTGTTTGCTTGTACTTCAGAAAAGTAGATGCCAAACAAGAGTGGGCCCAGGACTGAGCCCTGTGGGACACCACTTGTGACAGGCTTTGAGTCTGACATGGCGCCAGCAACTCTGACCCTGTGGGTTCTGTCACTCAGCCAGTTTGCAACCCATCTTGTGATGTATGGGTTAACATTTAAGCTGATGAGTTTTTCAATGATACCCGAGTGGGGTATTGTATCAAGGCCTTAGCCAGATCGAGGTAGGCTGTATGGACTGCCTTTCCTCATCAATGGCTTTGGTGACTGTTTGAAAAAGTCAACCAAGTTTAAAAGGCATGATCTGCCTTTGACAAAGCCAAACTGGGTTGGATCCAAAGTCTGCAAATTCCTATGTCTTTATTTATGAGGTCCATTATGATCCTCTCCATGGCTTTGCAGATAAGGCTTGTCAAGCTAATGGGCGGTAATTTCCAGGGTCGGTGGAGGCACCACCTTTGTGAAGTGGGACCACAGTTGCAGTGCGCCACTCCTGGAGTATCCAGAGGTAAGACTTTGATTAAACAGCTGTCCTAGCTGTGGGTTTAATTCCTCATTGAGTTCGTGGAGCACACAGCCGGGGACACCATCAGGTCCCATGGATGCTGTGTTTTTGCTTTGGAGAGAGCAGTTCTCACTTGGGCTGGAGATGTTTGGGGGCTGCAATCGTTTGGTATAGATATCTCTCCTTTTGGGGGAGAAGTTTGCACTGAACCTGTCAGCCAGTATGTTGGCAATGTCTGTAGGATCAGTAATCTTCACATCATTTTGAACTAGTTCTGAGCATATCTGGGAGTTTCCTCCCAGGTTTCTAACATAGCTAAAGAAGGCCTTATGATTGTCTTTTGAGTCTTTAGCTATTTTTCTCTCGAAATTTGCTTTGGATGATTTTATGAGAGCTCTTAGTTTTTACTTATAGTGATCAAGGGTGTCTTACCTTTTAAGGATTTTGCTCTATCTTGTAGTAGCTTCCTCCTTTTGTTGTAGAGTTTGTTTATGGCTGGGGTCCACCAGACTGGACGCTTGCCTTTGGTACAAAGAGTCTTTGTTTTGCTTGGGATTGCCTTATCCATGCAGTCCTGCAGGTGCTGGTAGAAGGCATTTGTAAGTGATTCAGCAGCTTGAGTACTGTTTTCCGCCAGCTCGGGGGCCTTAAAGGAGACCACATTAGTCTTTAGAAGTGTGAAGTCGGCTTTTGAGAAGTTCTTTACTGTGGTCTTTTTTATTTCAGGTTGGGGTGGGATGAGGACCTCCAGCGAGATTAGTTTGTGATCTGATCTCACCAGTGAGGGGTATACTTCTGGTGTTGAACATTGTGCTCCCATGTTCGTGATGATGAGATCAAGTATGTTATCTCCTCTTGTGGGGATGGTGACTAGTTGTTCCATGGCATTTGAGTTTATGAATTCCAGGAACTTTTGGGCTAGGGTGTTTGGGCTTGAGTAGTGTTCCCAGTCTATATTAGGGTAATTGAAGTCACCTAGTATGATGGTGTTTGGTGATACATTTATCCCTCTAGTGTTTTCAGGAAGGCCATGTGAGGTTCCTGAGTTTGTGAGGGTGGCCTGTAACATGCTACAATTTGCAGAGCAGTCTTGCCTATGGTTAATTGCACCTGGATGGTCTCCGATGCATCGTGCATTGCCACCAGTCTTGAGGTGTGGGTGTCCTTGATGAATATGGATACCCCCTCTCCTTTCTTGGTATTGTCCGGATTTTGGGGCTGGAACGCATGATATGAGGTAAAACCTGATAGCGCTGGGGTGCTCTCAGGAGCCTTGAACCAGGTTTCTGTCACAGCACAGACATCGATGTTCTCCATACTGAGAAGGGCCTCGTGTGTGCATTTTGAGATTTAGACTTCTGGCATTGAGCAGCATTACCCTTAGTTTTTTTCCTTTTTTGTGTTCTAGGGTGGTAGGTTTAGAATTTGAGCCTTGCCTAAAAAAGGCACTATGGGGTGGCAAGAGCCTTTGCCAATATCCGAATCCCAGGGGTGACAGGTGCAAGCCGTCCCTTGCGAAGCAGCGTGGCTTGTCCAGCATGTCATCCCAGGCAGACAGACACTGGATCCACTTTGAATGACACCAGTGTTTAAGCCAATTGTTAAAGCTGATCATCTTATCTCTGTATTGTGGCATCATTCTTGGTGAAGGTAGGATACTGCTCAAGGTCAGGGTCATACCTGCCTGGGCTACATAATCAGAGAGCTCCTCAATGTCTCTTTTCATGTAGTCCAAGGAGGTACGTCTCAGGTCGTTTACACCAGCGTGGACAATGACTGAGTCATATTTGTACCTGCTGTTGAGAGACCTGAGTGCTTGCGTTATGTGGCGGATTCTAGCCCGACAGGCAGCTTACTGTGACCTTCTCCTTACTCAGTCTGGTGAGCGGGACGTCAGTGTGTCTGACTATGGAGTCACCAATGACTAGTGTGTCTGGCATTGTGTTTGGCCTTAAGGGCTGTGACTGTTTGACACTCTGACTGTGAGGTCTATGTGTTGCAGGTGTTGTGTTCTGAGGTGGTGGTTGTTTGGGTGTCTGCTTTGGTGGCCTCTGCTGTTTTGGTAGATTTTTGATCAGAGCCTCCGAGTATGTCTTTGTGTGTTTATGTGTATGATTTGAGGTTGTAATGGTACTATGTGAGACTGGGTCTATAGTGTGTGTGGTAACCTTCTCCTCCTGACTGGTCTTGCCAGTCCTATGTTGAGAGAGCTCAGCCTCCAGTTTGGCCGTATAGTTGCATCTCTCGCATGTATTTGTGTTTTGTGGGAGGAGGAGAGGGTTGTCTGTGTACATGAGGCAATTGTAACATTGCCTCAATATTCCCAGGTTCACCAGCTGAGCAGGAGAGGACACTAGCAACTGATCCCTCAACAGCCCCTCCTAGGGTCTGAAGGGACCACTTCCAGCACAAAAAAAATCAAAGTGTGCTCCTTCACAAATCAAGGTATGTTTGTACAAGGAATTTGTTTCACACCTGGTTCTAATGTCATACAGGTGCTCGTAAATTCTACGTTTTATTTTCCTTTCACTTTTTCCTATATAAAATGCTTCACATTTTCCACATAAAGCAATGTATATAATACCCTTGGTGTTACAATTGACAAAAGACCCTAGTGTCAATGTCCTCTTTCGGGCTGCTAAAAAATAGGAGCTACCGGTCTTGAGGTTTTTTACAATAAGGGCAAGACCCACATTTAAAAACTCCAGTTTTTTTCTTTTTGTTGTTGTCATCAGCGTTACTACCCTTTTCTAAAATTCCTTTTATATTACAACCCCTTTTATAAATATATTTTGTTTCATTGTCAAAGATGTGTCCCAGGTCTGATACCTTTGCAAAATTTTTCCACTCGCGGTCAATAATCTTTCTGACCTTGCCAGACTGTCCATCATAGGTGATAGTAAGGCCCGTGGAAAATCCTTTATTAGGGGTTTTTTTGGGTGTCCTAGTGGTAAAATCGTCGTCATCTTTACCCAAAATGGGTGCGAATCTACCCTTTCTTCCTTCATTAACTTCCTGAAGTATCTGTCCAATCAATTCAGCTGGATACCCCCTGTCCAAGAACATACCCTTCAGGTAATCGCATTCCTTGGTAAAAAGGACTATTGGCATTTTTTAAGGAAAATAAAACCTTTTTTACATGAAGAGACTACTGGTTTTGGTACCTTAGACGTTGTTGATTTATTTACGAGCATTCCGCACGATACAGGTTTAGCTTGGCTTGAAGAGATGTTACTGCCCCTAAAAAGAATATCTCACAATGATTTCAGAACTATTTTAGTTTTGATGGAAATTGTCTTGAAAAACAATTTCTTATTCTTTGAGGGGGAATATTACAAGCAAACTAAGGGAGTTGCGATGGGAGCACACTGTGCACCAACGTATGCCAACATCATTATGGCCTACTGTGAAAACAAGTATGTCCTGATTCCTAGGTTCTACAACAAGTGGACACTGTATGTTAGGTTTTTGGATGACTTATGTTTCCTATGGAAGGGTACCATTGATGAGTTTGAGGTTTTTGTTGAGTATATAAATCGAACTACTAATTTTCTTAAGTTTACAAAGCATTTTGACACTACGCAAGTGAATTACTTGGATGTGAATTTGGTAAAGTTGGAACACCATTTTGTGTCTAATGTGTACAGGAAGAAAACCTTTTCTAACACTTATTTACATTTTACGAGTTCTCACCCATTCTATCAAAAGAGGAGTGTTTTAAAAGGACAGATAGTTAGAATTTGTAGAATGATTTCAGATGACCTACTTTTTACCAAGGAATGCAATTACCTGAAGGGTATGTTCTTGGACAGGGGGTATCCAGCTGAATTGATTGGACAGATATTTCAGGAAGTTAATGAAGGAAGAAAGGGTAGATTCGCACCCATTTTGGGTAAAGATGACGACGATTTTACCACTAGGACACCCAAAAAACCCCCTAATAAAGGATTTTCAACGGACCTTACTATCACCTATGATGGACAGTCTGGCAAGGTCAGAAAGATTATTGACCGCGAGTGGAAAAATTTTGCATAGGTATCAGACCTGGGACACATCTTTGACAACGAAACAAAATATATTTATAAAAGAGGTTGTAATATAAAAGGAATTTTAGAAAAGGGTAGTAACGCCTTGCGACGTGACAACAACAAAAAGAAAAAAACTGGAGTTTTTAAATGTGGGTCTTGCCCTTATTGTAAAAACCTCAAGACCGGTAGCTCCTATTTTTTAGCAGCCCGAAAGAGGACATTGACACTAGGGTCTTTTGTCAATTGTAACACCAAGGGTATTATATACATTGCTTTATGTGGAAAATGTGAAGCATTTTATATAGGAAAAAGTGAAAGGAAAATAAAACGCAGAATTTACGAGCACCTGTATGACATTAGAACCAGGTGTGAAACTAATTCCTTGTACAAACATACCTTGGTTTGTGAAGGAGCACACTTTGATTTTTTTGTGCTTGAAGTGGTCCCTTCAGACCCTAGGGGGGGGCTGTTGGGAAACCCTTGTGGCTTACAGGGAATTGTATTGGCAGATAGTCTTAGAATCTAACAAATTCCCAGGTATTAATGAGATGATCACTTTAGTCCCTGTTCTAAAAATGAGATCAGCAAAACTCTAACTTGTCTTCACTTTTAGAAACTCTGGAAACACACACATCTATAGTTAAATACAAGATGTTAACTATTTTTATTTTGAGATTTTAGATTACACCACTAGAGGGCAGCAGAACTACACAAAATGGACTTGATTTCATTTATTAAACAAATTATTTTAATAAAACGGATTTATTGTAATGTTTTAAAAACATCAGAGAATATTCAAAATGTTTTAGCAGTATTTTATGCATCAACATTTATTCCCACATACATTTTATATACATTTTTAAACTGTGACATTTTTGTTGAAGGTAGTTTTATAATTAATTATTCATTACTTTTGCAATTTCATTGGTTGTTTTGAACGTTAATTAGGGTATATAATTGTAATTTACATGCGTCTGGTTATCTGATGAAGTTTTGGACGAAACGTGGAATTTGTATTTTCTCTACGTATTGTATTAAACCTGTGTTGTATCTGGAAAAACGCTTTTGTGGTGTTTGGAACATCTGGTTACTAGCCCTAATTGCTGGCTACTGTGCTGAGTCTTGGGTGCATTTTGTTTTTTTTTACTAGTCCTGATTTTGCACCTTCCTTTGTCGTTTATTGTTAATATGTACTTTAGCCTGTGTACAGTCTGTGGTAGATGTCATTGTTCTAACTCCCCTTCTAGCTGATGTTACATGCTGCCCCACAGTATGGTACTGTTTTGCCATACATGTTTGTAGGGCCATCCACACTCATGTCCCATACCACAGACAGCCATCAGACCAAACTGTGTAGCAGCCCAGTATATATAGGGTCATTCTGTGAGTGGCACATATGAGGATGGTGTAGAACAGATAGTCCATGTACTGTAATATTATGCTAGCTTACCATATATGGCTGTGGCTGTGTTCACATTGGTTGTAGTTATACACTCTCACACAGCTGTATCCTACCCTGTGCTGTGACATGGCTATTGAGCCTGCTATATATGCAGGTACATGTGCATCCCTCCTTAGGAGATGTAGGCCACTGTTGAGCTAGTCTGCCTGTAGCCTGCACAGTCTATTGTTACATGCCTAGCAGGTTAGTGTACTTACCCAGTGAGATGTCATGTGCAGATACTTACCAGATGTACCACTGCTGGGCCTCCCTTAAAAGTCATGTATGTCAGACAGAGCAGTGGGATGCTGTACAATGTATGTCAATATCTAGTGGGTAGCATGTGTACATGGCACCCCTATACCAGCAGTCATTATGTGTCAAGCCAGACAGGAGTGTGTGAATCCAAAACCTATGATACCAGTTGTTATGTGTTATATCCATCTACATGGCTGTCTGCATCCATATTGTCAGGCCTAGTACACATGTTGTGCACTAAGGGATTATGTGTATGCCTCTGGACTGTACAGTGTGCGTCCTAAGTTCCACATATATTGGCCAATATCTCTGCTGCACTCCACAGGGGCATTACATGCTACTGGCAGTACTTTTGCAATGATTTGCTTAGGATGTCTATCAGTAGCCAATGGCACACATGTCATAAACAGATGTGACATTCCACACACGCCATGTCTGTGAAGACAATCCCAATGACAGTAGCAATAGTCTAGTAATATACCTGCTATACATACCTGACATCCCCTTGCACTACGACTTTGGGACTAAAGGGGCTGGGGTAGGGCTACACTCCACGTCCAGGACATAAGGTGGAAATATATGTACATATACTTATCCAGATAGATATATGTATATGATTACACATGTGTAGTACTTCCAATTACCAATGCCATGGCAACCACCCACTATGAATCCCTACATCATGTGGGCATGGTCCGTTTACATTTCCTGTGTGATGGACATCCTTCCTGTGTGTGGCCATCAGTGTTACAGACAGCAGGTAGCAATACTACTTACAGGAGAACCTGCACACTCAAGGCAGCCACATATTTGTAGGAGGATCAGGAACTACAGACACACTGTGAGTAGAGTTGTGATATGCTTTGTATAGTACAGGTGTTAAAGGGTGTGTGTGTGTGTATGTGTGTGTGTGTGTGTGTGTGTGTGTGTGTGTGTGTGTGTACATACTAGTTTGGAATGCAGTCTGTCTGCGTAGCTCATTACTGTGGGCCTATCCTTTTGCTGGACAGAGGTATACCTATCATGTGTTATCCATCCACCACTCGTGCTGTGTCAGATATTACACTGGCAGTGTGTGTGTTGCATGCTATCAGTACATGGCTACATCAGTTTCTGTTTCTAACCTCAATTCCCTAACAAAGGGTATGCTGCAGACTATCCTGTAGCACCAGCACCATGCTTAGTGTATGTCAACACTATTCTGCATATGTGCCTGTGTTCCAGCCTTTGTCCTCCATCTACATACCAAGCTTTGCACATATGTTATGCTGTTGGGGGTTGTTCTGTAGTGGGCTGTTAGTATATCACACTGCCATTGCTGCCATTAGCACACATACAGTGGGGCTGGGGCCATACATGTGTGGGCATCACCTGCACAATACATGTGTGCCCTTATGCTCTCCAGAGGCAGTGTATGTAACAGTGGTATATGTGCCTGTATTATTGAGTCTAGGTGGGGAGCACCATAAATAACCTAGGCTTTTACAAAATGTGGGGGTATCAGGTGTGAGCTGCCACAGGGTATCTGGATGTACAGTACCATATACTTCACCTATATTTACATTACTTAAATGAATTGGGGTACTGCAAGCGTACTGCCTCCTGCCATACAGACTGTTCTGTTTGTCGGTGTGCTCGTGATTATGTCAGTTATGCCTTGTGATGTACCAGTTACAACCCATTTGAACACATAACGTCTTTACCACCTACTGAGTTTGTACAGAGTGTAGATTGAGGCTGCTGAACTACACACCTGCAATACATACTTTTGATTCTTTGGTATCCTGTGGCCCAGTCTGTCCTCACTAATGTGCAGTTTTAAGGGTGTGGCCTGGACAGCAACAGTTGTGAACCTTTCCAGACTATTGTATTAGTGTAACTGTTTCACAGTTGCAGTACTCTGTTTATATGGTTGTCAGTTTCTGAACAGTTGTATGACATGGCATATAGAACTGTAATAGTACACAATTAAAGATTTCCCATTTCTGCAAACCTGTGTGTGTAGTCTTTCCTATGACCTTTCTATGGGTATATGTTGCAGGCAATGATTGACATTTGTATGGGTGGCCCATACAGTGTTCAGTTGTTCAGGTGTTAACTGTAGGCATAGTGGCTGTTCCATATTGTGTGCACCTTCTACATATGTATTATACTGTACATATATCTGCGTCTGTATGTGTAGTCACATGCATATATATATATATATATATATATATATATATATATATATATATATATACATATCTGTATCTGCATCTCTGAGCCTGTTTATCTGTATCCTGGTGATGTTGATGGCTTCCATATATTATATGTCCTACGGGAGGCAAACTGTATTTGGTAGTGTATTGCAGGGTGCATGTGCTTGGCTGTGTGGGGATGCCTATACATACGAGCCATATATTGTGTGGGGCCTCTCAACTCCATTAACAGTGGATGTGGACATATGTGTATTTGTTAATCTGCCATTGATATCTACAGATGTATGGCCATATACACCTATATAGATACATATATCTGATAACATATATATAAAACTATGTCCATATATACCTACATAGATATATATCTGTGTACACATACTTAACGTGCTGTGTATATGTCAACATATAGGTGTAGACACATATATGTGTCGATTTAGGTATATGCATGTATATATGTGCCTATATATAGATATATATGTATATAGTATTAGAAATATATACATATATATATATATATATATATATATATATATATATATATATATATATATATATATACACATATATAGATATGTTGCATCTGTTTAGATATTAATGTTGTTATACACCGACATCTAGGTGTTGGTATACATTTTCTGTACTGTTGCATGACAGGACTGGATGATATCTTTCTGAAAACATTGATTTTCTTTGTGTCTATCATGGCTTAGTGATAAATTACTTTGTGTATGGAGTGCACCGTCCTGGGTTCGGGCCTTGCAGAGCCCGTTTATTTTGTTGCTGGCCAGAACACAAGCCCTTGGATATGGAGCGATTAAGGCACTTTAAAGCAGTTGTATGTGGGTCTGTGTGGGTTTGCATGGAGGTAAGCACTGCTAACCTCCTGTTACAGTTTCTCATACTCTGTTAGCTTTTAAATTGCTTAACCTGTGTAGGCATAGTTTACCTCCATGCAAACAAGCTTAACCCCACTTACTGCTGCTTAAAAGTGCTTACTCCTGCTTACCCCAATGCTAATTTCTTTAAAAGAAAAGAAAAAAGGGTTGAAAGGAAAGTGGTGAAAAAGGGGCACAAGGAGGGTAAGCCAGTAGGGGAAATAGCTAGGCATGTGCAGGAAGGGTTAGGAAGGGTTCATAGCTGTCCATTTGTTCTACAGCAACAGCTGTGCAGATACACTAATTTTGGAGCTAGATTTGGACCCTCAAACCCCTGGAACAGGGGTGAGGACAACATAAATTCATTGTCATGCCAATTAGACCAGATTACATGTGTCCAGTGGACACATGTGCAAAATTGACAGCTATGTATCGGGTGAGATTTTTTTGTGGGAACAGGCTGCCTTTTTTTTTTTTTCAGGTGAGAGTGGGATGTTGGGGAGGGGTAGTAGGTATATTTGGGGAGGTATGTAAACAGACAAGGCAAACAAGATGCATACGGGGCAGTATATGACACATGGGGGGTAAACACTTTGGACAGGGAGGGGTGTTTGGAAGTCGCAAGCCCATGAGCCCCCAAATGGAAACAGTGGGACTGAGGTCCCCACCCATGGGCAGTCACCACTGCATCTTCACAGCCCCAAAGGTGGCTGTGCTGGGAGCTGTGTAGGAGGGGCAGGCTCACCCTCTAATTGTGCCACTCGGCCCTCAAGCTGGCATAGCCAGTCTCGAAACTCCAGATCGAGCTCCCTATGCACCACAGCCCGGACTTGTTGATGGGTGACAGGTTCCCCTCCGCACCTGCTCTTGGGGGGGCAAGCCACAACCACTGCAGCAGGTCCACCCGAAGGTGGCACAGGGCCCACGGGGTGGAGGTCCCAGGCTGGGCCCCAGATGTGCTGGTACCCGGTGCCATGGCCAGCCGAGGTGGGGCAGGTGGGTCCACTGGGACGGGCCTTCCCATACGAGCTATGTTGTAGCAGGTTTATGGCAGATATGGGTTAGTAACAGTCAACAGCATTCAGGCATAGTTATAACAGCATGCATGGGTATTCCCATTAACCCAAAACACCGGATTTAACACAGTTGCAGAGCAAGCATAACACATGCATATATGGAATAATAGTGGCCATTACAAGAGCATGCAGGTTTCATTGATGGCAACACACCACCAATATGGGTGTATTTTAACATGACACATGCATAGAAATGAATGTGAATATGTCGAAACCACTAGGACATATGTCCCAACAAAAGTTTATAGTGTACACATACCAGTTGAGGAGTGTCATTGGGTTATTTTGCACATAAAGTAGGGGTGAGAGAGAGAGTTCAATTAACAACTAATATATCCTTGTAGTTTTCATAAAATTCTTAGTCACTGCAGTGATCTTTCCCTTACATGTATTATTACACCACCCAATGGCCTTATATTGTACACTGGTATGTTTATAGATTATTATATACGTGACCTGTATCTAACATACAGGCATGTCAAGATGCAGGTGTTAATGCAATATATGTTGAGAATTGTTGTTATACACTTTGGGTGAGGTGCTAGAATGACAGGTTTGTTTTCATATACATTCTATGACTGTGTACATGTTTGACTATCAGTTATATGTCATTAATGGCTGCCTACATTTCTTGGATCATCACACTGATTTTTCAGGGGAACAGGGTACCAGGCTAGTGATATGGGACATTTATCTGGACATGCTGGACAGACTGGAACAGTTGTGGGGGTATGAATATGCATACAACTTTCAATCTGAACATTCTAGCAAATTCTGTACAGTTGAGTGTAATTATGCATACAGCTTTCTATCTGAACATTGTAACAAAATGTGTATAGTTGTGAGGTATGATTATGAATACAACTTAGTAGCACTCCCAAGATTCAAACCTCTGCTGTGTGTGACCAAATATTATAGCTAACATCACAGTACACTATGCTATCATGGAATTGATGTAAAGCTTTCAACTGTTTTTTAAGTCTCCCTCACTTGTACAATATGACTGGCTTCTTGGCACTTCCAACATTGTTATGCAGGACTTCATACACATTTTATCTGTATACCACAGTGTGGGTGACACTGCTTAAAATACAACAGTACTATTTATAGTATGCAACAGTTCGCCAACATATGAAAGAAGAGCAAATGGAAGCACTCCAGGGGTTATACCTTTATTCACAGGCTATTACACATTTATTTCTATTGGTACAACACTTTCTAAGGCTCTTATTTTTATTTGTTATGACAGCACATGCAGACTAATTACTAATCTACCTCGCTACACAGCCTTTGTAACGTAGCATCATGGGCTTGCTCATTCGCAGCCCTCTCATCTGCAGCTGTCAGAGAAATATAGTGATATTTAGCCATACCTATCCATAGTATACACAAGCTTGGCGATTATTTACTACTTAGTAGAATGAGTACTTACCGAGTACTGGGGCATTGGGCATCTGCCAAGACTCCTGGATCCACTGTTCCAGTACATCCCTCCTCCACCGCTTGAGGTCAGCATGGTGGTGCCTGACCTGTTCACCAGTCCGGGGGATACCTGTGGCACTGGTGAGGCCACAGGCGAGACTGTCCCAGGCCTCCACTTTATACTGGGAGCCCTGGTACTGGCCCTGCAGTAGTTTTTGCTCATGGTGTTTTACCAGGAGCCATACCATGAATTTTTACTCCTGGATGCCCCAGTGCTGCACTGTAATTCGAGTGCCTTCACCCACACCAGCCATTCTGCCTGCAGTAGGAAACTACAACCAGTTATGAGAAGTATTCCCACCTGTGGGGTTTAAATACAGCCAATTTCCTGCACTTTCCCATGATTGGTCAGTTTTGAAAGGGCTAAGCTATGGGCACACCTGCTTACATAAGGCTGGCACTGTTTAAAGAGGTATACCACTAGCCAGATTGAATTTGCTCCCCTACACATTGCTTACATTTACTAACTTGAGCTGTGCTGCGATTAGCATTGCTTAATAGTTAATTAGCACTATATTTGCCATTTTGCAGTGATTTATTCTTCATTACAGGTTATATATGTGTCTGGTATCCATGATTCATGTGTACATACACTGTTTGTGGACCTGGGGACTTCTACACTTTATTACAATAACACCTCAAATCTATGCTTACTGCAGTACTCCAGTTCACATATTTATGTTCTATGACAGGCTATACAACATCGCACTGTACATAGATTCACTTTACATGTTTGGTTTGATTTTCCTGCGGTGAGGATAAGTTTGCTGATACCTCATTTGTATGCATTGCTATGATGGCTTAATGGTTAACTACTGTGATTGTGGTGTACAGGGTCCTGAGTTCGAGCCGTGAAGTAGCTGTTTATTTTGTTGCTGGGCAGAACATGGGCCGTTGGGTACAGAGTGATTAAGGCACTTTAAAGCAGTTGTAAGCGGGTTTTGGTGGGTTTGCACGATGGTAAGCACTTCTAACATCCAGGTACAGTTTCATACACTCAGTTAGCTTCTACTTTGCTTAATCTGTGTAGGCAATGCTTACTTCCACGCAAACGCACTTAAATACACTTACTAGTGCTTATATATGCTTACTACTGCTTATTTGTGCTTAAACCTGCTTACTAGTGCCTTATTCATTCTGACACTGACACTTCACATGTGCATTTAATGCAGTACTCCGGTTCACATTTAAATGTTATTTAGTAGGTTATATAGCAAAAGAATGTCAAAAAATGTTCATATACAGATTTCACATAGAAAATGGTATGTGCTGCAGTGGTACTTGAACCGGGAATGCCTGCTCGTTAAGTGGATGCTCTGACCACTACACTATTGCTGTGCTGCTTCATTTGCATATATCTTCCTTGTTATCCTCTTCAGCGTTTTAAGCTGCTTTAACCGTAGCTAAGCGATGAGCAAACCCGCGCACCTACGGTTAGCTGTACTCGGTGTTTTATAAAAAAATAAAAGGGCTTCTTCATTTTATTTATATATACTGTTCCTGTTGTACACGTGGGATTGTTGGTGGGGATATGTGGACACCTATGAGCAGTCTCACTCATTTATTTACAGTTTCTGCTGTTCTACTTTGCAGGGGCATGTTTATTCTGGGAGCTCTCCTCTCAGATACACCCCATGCACTCGTCCATGCTCCATGTAGGATTAGGAGGTCAGGCAGCATGCCTTCGTTAATATGCATGGTGCGCTGCCATCCTCCTCCTAAACTACCACTTCCATGCAGGACTCGATTAGTCCTGCATGGAAGATTAGTAAATCTGGGGGTATATGTTTTAGAAATTGTTCTTTTTCTTTATCTGTGATTAATTGATTTTGTTGGCCATTTAATCAGAAGTATACATTTTCAAATATTTTAACGGTTTCTTCATTTGTATAACAGGAGTTTCCTTGGTATATTATCTTTGATATAATAGGAGCAGTTTTATTAAAATGTATGTCTTGCAAGCATTTTGAAGGGTTTTGTGTCCATTCTGAGTATTTAACTAATGTTTTAATTTCCTTAAATGTATATTGTTCTGCATTTAATAAGTGCAGTTCTTTGTGTAAGTTATAATAAGTGCAGTTCTTTGTGTAAGTTATTCAATTATTTTTCTAAGTCTGGATCAAGATTTCTAAATTATTGATTTTCTTTTTAATTTGAGTTTGCTTTTCTATATATACTTTCTTACAGTATGCTGCTTTTTAAATCAGAATTCCCCTAATCTGTGTTTTACCTGCTGCCCATTGAATATCATATGGAATTTGCAAATTGTATGCATTATTCTTCACCTCCCCTAGTATTTTATTAATTGCTTGTATAATGTATTCTTTGTGGAGAAGGGTTTGATTCAATGTCCAAATTATACCCTCTTTTTTAAGACTGATATTATTGGGCCAATGTATGTTTAGTGTAATCTTGGAATGATTTGAAAAGTATCTTGGTTCTGTATTTTAATTCATGTCAGCTCTTCAAAATATTTCTGAGATTATAAAAACATTCTAGCTTAGTTCATATTTATAGCATTGGGAATTATATGCAAACTTTACCATAGCTGTATTGTTATTTTGAAATTTATAAGGATCAAACAGACAAAAGTCTGATTTTAAATCTGTAATTGCTATGGAGGCTTATGTATTTTATGATTTACTTCCGCTCATTTTGTCAGTCAAGGAGCCAGCTACTGAGTTCCAGTCCCCCAATTATATAATAGCAGTTAGGAAAAAGATTTAATATATTGTACAATTACATGCTAAATTTATTTTGTTTTACACAAGTTGTTGTGTCTTTCAGCTTATCCTGGTTAGGGGTCGCCACAGCGGAACTCCGGTCTGCTAATGTTTGGTAGTGGATTTTTTACGTGCCGAGTTACCAGCCCTGACGCACAACTTTCAACGAAGGCATGCCCATTCACGCATGCCTCCACACAGAAGACGCTCTAGCTGAGAATCGAACGTGACAACATCTTGCTGTAAGGCGACAACACTACCGAAGTGCTATATACATTTAGGAACATCACTGATTTATCTAGGGAAGAGTTTTTGATAATAACATACCACCTTCCATTTTTGTCTGAATCATATTTTAAAATAGTATATGTAAATGAATTTTTCATAATAATCACCACTATATTTGTTTTAATACATTTTTTCTGCATGTTCTATGTCCATTGTTCTTTTAACATGTGTCTCCTGTAGAAATGTTATTTCTGCTTTTGATTTCTATGTTAAATGAAAAAATCCATTTCTTTTCCTTTTAGTTTGTATAACTTTAACATTCCATGAGCCCATTATCCACAATTTCTTCTTTCTTGTTCCTTTTTATTATTCACTTGAAGTGTAGTTATCTTCTTGGCTTATTGAAACCGTTTTTAGGCAGATTATCAGGTATCTTGATTTATAGCACTTAACTCTTCCAGCTATACTTTGGTGCCTCACCACTATCCTACTTAGCCAGGAAGAGAATAATAAAAATTTTCAATTTAACGATTGTTTGATGAAAATAAATTTTAATAGTCTTTAATGTTTTTACCATTTTTATAGCTCTGGATATCATGAAGGCAATGGATAAAACAATATTTCAGAATTTCTTCCATCCATGTAATTACCAAGTTAACATATATACTTTTCAAACTCTCAGGTCTTTCTTTTCCTTTTCTTGTTAATAATTAATTGTGAGTATTGTTATACATAAAATATAATGCTTTTATCATAGTTGGTATTCTCTGCTTCTTATTTGTTTTATTTTATTATTTTTGTCAACAAACAATAGTAGATATTTCTTTATCTATTTTCATTAAGTTGGGAATGAATTACCATAGTTATTTTTTATCTGGAGGTTAGTGTTCTCGAGGATATAGTCTTTTAAATCAGCAGAAACTCATTAGTAGGGTTAATGTCTTTTAACAATCTTCAGTACTACATGGCACTTTTTAAAGAGCCTCTTACATTGTATTTGTTCATTTTAATATTTCTTTGTAGTCTCATTCCAGGATTGGAATTATTCAAGTCATATCCTCTTCATTGTATATATACATATATATATACATACATATATATATATATATATATATATATATATATATATATATATATATTGCATACATTATTTATGGATAGGATGTTCTTTCTACATCTTTTTCATGTATTAGAGTGTATTACTGAGGTCTCTTTATCTCTCAGTAAATTCCTTTACAATAGCCATATTAATTTTACTTTTCTTGATTTGCCATACTTACCCCATCTTTACATTCAAGCTAGTTTTTCATTTTTTGCCCTGTTATTATATTCATTTGAAGTATTTAACATTCTCATCTTAGCTTTTCTGTTTTTTACTTTAATATCATCATTCCTAAACTGTTATGCACACCTTATACTATTTACAGAAACATTTGGAAGAAGCATTGTGTATTTATTAACTATCACATGTCAGTTTCACCATTTTCATGCAAAGTATTACTTTTAGTTTGCCTTGTAGTTGCTTTGACTAGTCATACTAGCAACATGTTTTATGTTTTTGGGCAATGAAAAAATAGTTCCAGGTGTTACATCTTTTAGATTAAGTTCATCTCAGTTTTCTTTATCTTAGGAGCTCTCTTCCTACACAGGCACAGTCTCAGCTGCGGAGTAATAAATAAAATTTACTTTTACCTTGATGCGTGCTTCTTGTTTTGCAACTTTTAAGGTTTCTTTCTGGGACTTCATTCTGATCTACCTCTCATTCATAGAAAAACCCTTTTTTTCCTTTAAATTTCATTCTTGTCTCACTTCTTTTTGCAATCATAACATTTTCATTTCTTTATACAGGAAATTCTTATCAGGGAGCAGCAGGAAGTGTTCCAATTACTTGACATCTGTGTGTGAGTCGAGACCATTCAGTCTTCTGTCTGGAACTATTTCTCTCATGCTTCATTAGTTCTGCCATCAAGATAAGTTTCACTTTCAATTGTCATTTTGGTAGATGTTACATTTAAGGGGTAGACTCTACCAAAGTCAATATACCATTGTCTGTAAACTTTCTTTTTGTATTTTGTTTAGTTTCCTTTAGAATTTCACGCCTGGTATGTCATTGAAAGCCTTTGTGAATGTTTCTTTTGCTTCTTTAACTGTTTAGATTTGCTTCTTTAACTGTTTCAACCACATATTTATTTTCTTTATGTTAGAGGATTGGGGTATTAGGATATTTCATACGAAATTTGACTTTTTTGGAAATCCGATATGTGCAGAATGGTGATAGCTGCTATTTTCAAACATAATTTTGTTTCTGTTTCAGGATATACCTTTTTCATTTTTAGCTGTTGTTAATATTTTATGAACATCTTGGTAGTTCAGGAATCTAACATAGATTTGTCCTGGTTTGTCCAATGTCTGTACTGGTCTAATTGCTTAGTGCACTATTTCAATCACCATCTGGTTGGTTTCCGTTGTGTTTTCCATCAGACAACTCAGGATTCGATGTGTTGTTTCTATCAGTTGCAGCTATTCATATCTTTCAGGTACACCTCTGATTAGTATATTATTCCTTCTACTACAGGCTTCTAGATCAGCAATTTTTTGTTTGACATCTTGAATATTTGTATCATTTTATTTACTGTCATTTTGTAGTTGATCAATTTTCATCTCGTTTTTCTGTTATTCTGTCTTCTGTTTTTTTTTTTCCAGTTTATTTGCTGTTTGGTTTAATGTGTTACCAAAAGTTAAAAATTGTTCAGAAAGTTTTTGTACAGCCATTTGAAGAAGGTGTAGTGCTGTTTTTAATTCCTCCAGGTCTGTAAGCTCTTCCATTTTTGCTTTATTAGAGGCTTTTGGATTTTCTTGTTGTTTTCTTGTTCTTGATCTTTTTATGATAGGTTCTTTTTCAGGTTTTGCTACCGTTCAGTATTTTGTTTTTGAGGTTTGTGTGCCCATAAGTTCTGTTTCATTAGACATCCTGCTATTTCTTTCTTTTTTTATTTTATAAGATACTACAGACCTTCTTTGTTTTCCTTTCCCTCGTGTTTTCACTCTTGGACTTCTGTTTAAGCCGTATTATTGAATTTTCCAGCAGGATTAGTTTTTATTTCTTTCTCTCATCAATTAGGTGTTAAGATAGAATATTTTGTCTGATATCTATTTTCTTTGCTAGTAGTTATGCTATTTTTGCGAGTTGCTTATTTTTTATTGCATTCTTCGTGGAACCATGCCAGTATGGTGCTCATTGGTTAGCAAGCATCTTGTTCTTTCTTATAAATGTTATCTTATAGATTTAATTTACTGTATGCATGTTCTTATAAATGTATTAATTTTTGCTTTTAGTATTAATAATTTTGTATGTGATATCATATGACTGATAAGTTCTTTAATATTACTTGACTGCCTTAGGTGGTTTATAGGCTCACCTTTTAGATAAACTGTAATGCTAATTACTATTTAATTAACTTAACACTGAAGAAGAGTTTTGGAGACTTGAAAGCTTTGTTCTTGGTTATTAAAGATTTTTATATTAGATGGTCAGACCTTAGGTTTGCTTTTCATCAGTTATCTTTTTACTGTTTTGAGATCTGTTTAGCTGCTCAGCAGGCTTTGATCTTATACTTTATAGTAAGGTAATGAGGCAGTTTTAGCCAATTGAAAGGTGTCAGTGTTGAGTAGTGAACAATTTTGTTTGATAAACTGGCTGCAAATTTTGTGATTTTGTTGTAGCATTGTACCTGTTTGGATAGTTCTGTGAACTGTAGGATTGTCAAAATAGAAGCTGCATAACAAAGACAGAGTAAGTAAGAATTGGCAGAGGATCTCCTAGCACTGCCACTGAGGAAATGTCTAGTTCTGCACAGTAAGCCTAGTTTTTTTTTAATAGTTGCTTGAAAGTGGATTTATTTTTATTTTTATTTTTGTTGATGATGACTTTCTACGTATGTGCTAGGAGCTCTATCATCTGTTTAAGTTAAGGCTCTATTGCATATATGAGACATTAATGTATCTTAAAGTTAGCTTTTTTAGTATGATTTGAGAAATTAGCTAAATGATCGGCACAGCTATTCATGTAACAGACTGAAAATATAAAATGTATGAATTTTATTTTATATTCTAAGCTCTTCCAATTTAATTTGTTGAGTATGTGGCAGTTATGGTTATGGGCTGAGACTTGAGCAGTATATTTGCTTTTTTACAGCACGTGGATTCATATTTGGTGTATACCTCTGTGCATTATCTATACCATTAAACATGTACAGAAGTGTAGCTATGAGTGGTTCATTTACTAGTTTTACTCTTACAGATATAAACATATATTTATTTTGTAAAGTGTGCTTAGTTATTTTTAGCACTTTTATCATTGTGCTTTCATGTTCCTTAAAAGTGAGTTTACTATAAGTGGTAATACCTACATAATGGCATTAAGACATTAATTCTCTATTGGTAGAATGTTTTTTTTAATGATTACTCAAGCCTTTTCTGTTATGTCATTTTCATACTAGTGTCCAAAAATTCTGAGCTTAGTTTTCATTATTTTGTATTTAGTTTTATATTAAGCACAAGGCTACTATTGCTAATGATTTTTAAATGTCAGGATAAGGTTAGATATGTCTGTGGCAGTGCAAGGGATAGTCAAATCATCACCATGCTCAAGTCATCCCCCCACAGCAGTAGTCAGGTGGTAAGGAGTGGGATAGCTTGCTGTGCCCTGGGAGGCAACTTGCCATCTTTCCTTGGGAAATCCTCCATCCCCCTTTACCAGCTCTTCAAAGCTTGCACTTTTTATTCCTGAAGGGAAGCAGAGCTTTGCATGCTCAGTAGGATCAGACTCTCACAAGGTTTCAACTCCGTTGTTTGCCAGAGTCACCCCTCTCACACCAGATGGCTGAGTAAGCAAAGTCTACTCAAAATGTGTTATCCATGTCCAGCTATTACAAGTACCTAAGTCACTAATCAAACATGGCTCATCTGCAGTTTAGCTGGGGGGGGGGGGCACTACTCCATAGATACATCTCATGTTGGTTACGTTATGTGTGAAGGTACTAAATGACCAATGATGGATCCCTTGGGCACTCTGATACCAGATTTAGGATATGAATGTATACCAGGCTACCACTTGATAGATGGCAAACCACTTTATGGCAGATGGATTACAATCTATGGCTTGAAAACTTTAGATATAATTACTATGGTCAGTATTTATAATTGTTTGGAAATGTCGAGAAAAAAAGCTGCAGGGATATGACCTTCATAGCAATGGATGGAAATAATGGTTAACTAGGATAACAACAGCTGTTTCTGTACCATAGTCTAGATGTGGACCATGTTGTGTTGGTGTTTCTTTATTATGCTTATTAAACTAGTCATAAGATTTGAGAGTGTGCTATTTTTCCTACAATTTTATATGTTGGGCTTAATATAGAGATTAGTCTATAGTTCTCAGCTTTGTGTTTTTCACTGCCTTTGAACAGATGTATATTTCTGCTTATTTTTCTATTTATTGCAGTTATTGTATCATTTGTTAGCTTCTTTAGGTATACAGTGATATGATATTATGCATGGAAAGTGGTATGTGATTGATTTTGTGGAGTAATTCATCGGCAATCTTGATGTTGACTGGTTTAAAGGTGAGTATAGTTTAGAGTGTTTCCAAGTTGTTGTACTTCTAAATGTTTGCTGATTTGGAGCAATTTTTTTTTTCAGTTATTCATTTGAAATTATTAACTTTTTCTGCAGTGTCTAGGTATGTTGAGATATTGACTGGGTTGTTTTCTGTTTTATATATTTCCCTTAATATTTTTTAACTTATTAGTGCTCACCTGCAGTTAGATTTTTAAGTCTGATATTCCCGATGGCTAGTAGAGAAAACTGCGGTTGCCTTGAGCTGTGAATGAGAAGGAATGTGAAATGTGATAAATTATTTCATAAGAGACAGAAAAGCAGATGTTTTCTTCACATATTAAAGCAAAGTTATTTTTTCACACATAAGTACTTAGTTGAAGCTCTGAATAAGGCAAATTCAATACTTTCATTAAGCTATAGCAAAACAAAAGTGCTGTGTGTGGTCTGATTTTCAAGTGCTATCAGTTTGAGTGGGATATGGCAAACATGCAGCTAGTTTTGCAGAAATGATAAAAACCACAGCGTAATCAGCACTGCAAGTGCTGATTAGATAACAGTATTCCAGAAAGATGTTGGCTTCACTTTGATTTTGTTTTGTAGATAGTTGTACTAGTTTTCTTTAGTTTCTTTCACTAGTCTGATTTGGAAGCCAGAATCAATGAGATAACCTCCACTAAGAGACCAGTCACCAGTGGAGTACCCCAGGGCTTTGTGCCGGGCCCTCTCCTGTTTAGCATCTACTTCCCAGAAGACAAGGCTAACGATAAAGGCCTCTGGCTCACCAAGTTCACAGATGACTGTAAAATGGGAGTTATTATAGAATCCCCCTCAAAACATGGAAATCTTGCAAGTGGGTTTTACACAGACAAATGGCTGGTGCCAAAGCCATGGCCTAGAACTCAGTGCCAAAAAATGCATTATAATGCCCTTTGGGAAACTGACAATGCAAGTTAATTACTCCATCAATAAAACAACCCAAGAGTTGACCCAGAAGCAAGCGATCTGGCCTTTGACCAACCTATGATTAAGATAATAATAAAATCATTCTATTTTGCCCTTATCAAACCTATCCTTGAATACAGTTCCCCTTTGGAATGTCACTAACCAAACGATTGCTCCAGTTGGAACACCCACAAAGGTTTCTCATCAGAATTCAGGAAATGAATACCCTGTCCTACACTGATCATCTAAAGGCTCTGTGTCTGTGCTCATTCTGCTACAGGCTGCTGAGAGAGAATACTTGCCTGGCTTACAGAGCTTCCTCACAATGCCCTGACGGTCCTGTTGCTGTTGCACATGCACAAAGCAAAAAACTACCAAAAACACTTAGATCTATGAATCTGAACTTCACTCGTGACATAAACAGAAGATGCTGAAAGGAGAGATGTGTCTAAAGGATCCTACACTATGGAATGGGCTCCAAATCCATGTAAAACAGATTTCAACTCTGACCCTATTCAAACAAAACCTTCTCAACTGGATGAGAAATTGTAAATTTACCCTCAGTCTGGCCCTATTCTCCCTTACAGACAGAGGCTATCAAGAAGAAAAGTCTTATCCTAGCTAACAAACCCCATACAGTTCCTTATCTACCTGCCTACTAACATGCCCCCATAATACTTGGGATCTAAATGGTTTGGAGTGTGTGGCCAGGCTTGTATGGGCCCTAGTGATCATTAGCCTAGTAACAACCTAAGAACTTATGGCATTTATCTTTTGCTTCTTCATACTTTCCAAATGATTGTGCATGTCCTCTACTCTGAGTGCTTTCCAAACAGTGTTTCTTTCTCTCATACATTTGCATGCCATGTAGTTGTTGTACGGTAATGACACATTTTTCTGACTCTTCTAGCTGTGACACATTTGCACAGTAAAGAAAATTAGTTTTTGCTTTGGTCGTATAGGGCACATGTTTACACCACAGTCATGAAATCCTTTTATTGGTGAAATTAATTTCCATGGGAATATCTTG
>NC_056732.1:889850727-889908227 GCF_019279795.1 Protopterus annectens | reverse complement strand
TATGTGTGTGTGTGTGTGTGTGTGTGTGTGTGTGTGTGTGTGTGTGTATGGGTTCCCTTTGGAAACTCGAAATACTGAAATGTGGAATTTCAGTATTTCAAAACCAAATTGTCGAATCTGCAGTTGTGCAAAACTGCAGAATATTGAACCCGAAAATGTCGAACCCATGGTACTGATGGCGCGTTAGGTAAGTGTTATGTTTTTTAAGGGTTTTGGGGAGGGTTTGTGTGTATGTGAGTGTGTTGGGGAGTGTTAGATGTGGGATAGGGTCGGTAGGTAAGAGTGTGAGTGTGTCAGTGTTGAGAGTGGTGGTGCTTGTATGTATGTGATGTGTGTCTGTGCGGGGGGGGTGTAGAATGTGTGGTGGTGGGTTTTCTGTCTTTCAATATATAGTGCGGCCTCAGAGTTAGTATATATAAGTAGCGGAGGGTGCTTTCCCCCTTGCTTATAAGAAGGGTAGGTGTGTGCTTTTATTTTGCTGTGTTCGTGTGTCTTGTTTTCCTTTGTTGTAGTGTTGGCAGATAGATGTATTTGTGTTTGTATGTGTGGTGTAGTGTTTTGTTGATGTTCGCGGTTTTGAATTTCGAGGTTCTGGTTTTTGGGTTTGTGAGTTTTCGGCTTTTTAGTCTCAAGATACTGAGATTTGATATTTCAGTATTTTGGGATTATAAAGTGAATCCATATATATATATATATATATATATATATATATATATATATAGATATAGATTTATATAAATAGATAGATATAGATATATTTATATACACACATATATGGAAGTCATAATCTTTGTCAAAAGTACATACAGTATATACACATATGTAGGAGTCATAACCTTTGTCAAAAGTTGGTTTGCTCAAAATCTGTTTATTCAACAGAATTTTGTCAGTGAAGTAGATGGCCGACGATGTACGAGACTCAACAACTCTTGGGGTTGGTGATTATGCCCTTTCACTGCTAATGTGTGATCTTAAAGTTAGTATATATAATAAGCAGGGGATGAGGTGCTTGCCCCCTCATAAAAAATATTTATTTTTATTTGTTGTTTTTGTGTTTGTATAATTTGTGGATCTGAAAAGTTTAATGCTCAGTACATGCATAGTACCATGTCAGTGATTGCAATTTTTGCATTTATTTGACACTGCGAATGTTGACATCTGGGTCATTCAATCATGTTATATATATATATATATATATATATATATATATATATATATATATATATATATATATATATCTATGTTTGTCAACTGGCACAATCATCAAAAATGCCAATGTTGATACTCCAGTATGCATGCACCAAGAAACAGCCTTGGTGCATGCAAACTTTTAATTTTTAACATTACAAGCAAGCTGTTTGGTTTACACTCTGAACTCATGCAGGAAAGCACCCTTCCATGTCCACAAATTCTATTGCTAGCTAAGAAAATACACTTGTATATGTGAACGTCTGACGCGCAGAATGCACATTCAGTTAGTGCTACTGCTCATCATGCTACCACGTTTACATCATGTAGGCTTAGAGTGAATCGTACACGATCGTTAATGAATTCCACGGAATATCTGTTATGGCATAGTTTTTAACTCTATTTTGTAATGGGGAGGGAGATAAAAGTTCCAAACACTTAGTTGTTTCAATTACTGTATTTCTCAGAAAGAAATAATATATATATATATATATATATATATATATATATATATATATATATATATATATGTATATATATCACTTCTTACGCTCAAGAGGGGTTTTAACACCAACAGCCAGCTTCCAATTTTGTGTCCATATTACATCTGGACAGCTGAGAAATTCATGATGTTTAAAATTACCCTAAAATCTTGTCTCTAAATACCACTGATGCCACAGAAAGTTGTTTGGAAAATGAATTTATTTTTAACTTTTTTTTTTGGTTAGCTGAGTATATATGTTTTAATAAGAGAATGTTCAAAGTTGCAAAGTCTACTGTTATCACAAAAAAAGGAATGGAAAAAAGGCATCTATTTTTTGTCCATCCACTTACAAAAAAAAAGTTGTGATACAGATCTGTAAACTTAATTTACGTACTTGAACTCAAAATTAAGATTTAAATGATAGTGATATAATAAGAAAATGAATCATTGTTTTTCAAATTTTACAATGAAATCAGGCCATCTTACACTATCAGAATCATTCTTTTGTCTAAGGCTTAATGCAAAATATTTTACATTATTTGCAGGGCAATGTGATAACACTTTTAGTGAGGTTCCTATTAAGTTATCAAAAGATAACGTAATCGAATGCTCAGTACATCAAAACGGCTGCATTTCGAAGATCGCATTGTGGGATCGCAGTCCAGTGAAGATTGGGATATTTGCCCTTTCCTCAATGTAGTGCAGTCTCAGAAATGGAATATATATTTAGCAGGGGGGTGTGGGGGGCACAAACCCCTGCAATACAAGTTTTGATATGTGGGCATTTCGAAGTTCTGAGCGTTTGATTACATTATCTTTCGGTAATGCAATTTGAACCCCTTTTAGTATTATATACTGTCTACATTGATGGAATAAAGACATGATGCATGCGAATGTGCCAAGAATAGACAGAAACAGCTTGTGATATGCTTTAATTAAAAGGATGTGAAAATATTTTGGTGCCTGACTGGAGATCCTTATGCTGAAGCCCTTTCAGCAGGAACTATAAATATGAAGAAAATGTTCTTGAAAATGGCCACTGTGTAATGTTTCTTTTACCACAGAGGGTGGTGCCTTGGGTCTCTGCCTGCATGGTGAGTATAGGAGTTTTACATCACAGATTTTTTTTTTAATCATAAATGAATTTCCCTTCATCTGAGTTATTGAGATTTTAGTGAAACAGCCGTAAGTCTGATATAACAGATACATTGTTATGAAGAATTCTCATATATATCCTTACATGGTTAATGGTATTCACACAGAATGCCAAGATGGAACAAACAGTCCTCTTACAAAGTCTCATGCCATATATTATGGATCATCATATGGTTTCTTCTTGAAACTGTTGGCGAATCTCAAAAGGACTACAACTGTGGGTGCCTACAGAAATATGTTTACAGCTATATAAGTAGGGTATGCATCATACATGAGAAATGTTCAGTAATATTAGCATGATGGTGTTTCAAACATTTCAAGTAGGTATAAACATGTATTAAATGTACTTAATTCTAATACTAATTTTAAAGCTTATAGACGTTTTAATGCCCAGAAGATAGCAAATTCAAAATCTTAGTCTTCTAGATTATTTTCTAAATGGCATTAAAACACAGAAAAATTGCAATGTTAGCATTTACATGGAGAATGGAGCTTTAATGTCAATTCAGTGGTCAGCTGAGAACATCAGCTCCCAATGAAGAGATGAACTTGTCAAGATGCATGTCACTGAGGTTCAGTTTCATCCATTGTAATAAGACGTGAGGTAGTTCATAATATACTTAAGTGTGGCTTCAAAGACTTTATGTCTGGTTGTGAAGACTAACTAAAAAAGTATGGTTTATAACTGTTTTCAACTTTGTCAACTGCAGTTTTGATGAGATGTACTACACTGATATTGAATGAACCAACTGAATTAATTTCACGCGGGACATGGAAAATATATTGGTGCAGTCTTTCTACTGTACTTTTGTATGTGCAACCATTTTGAATTCTTAATTAGATAAGTCTAGGAGATACAACTACCTCTTTTCAGGAGTTGCCCAGAAGCATTATTTATTTAAATGATTGCTCAGTCACAGAATGTGCAAATTTAATTTAAGAAAAACAAAACTGGAGTTACAGGATAAAGCTCATAGTAGCACTTGTCCTTAAATTTATGTTTTAAATTGCCATTCTATAAAATCTGTTATGCACACAGTTAAGTTACAATGGTTATACATTGCAATCATTATGTGCCCAGGTCTTATATCTGTAGTGTTAGAAAATATTCAGTTTTATCAATAAATATTTGATAAATGTTGGCCTAGTTCAATGATATTGCAATCATTTTTTTTCTGTTTTCAGAAAAAATGTAAACTCCTTCAGTTTAGTAAAATAGTATGTTAGCCTCCACACTGTATCCATGTATGTCCGTACGGATGTAGAATTCAGCACCTAAGTGTGAAAGTAAATGATAATATGGGAACAAAAGTTTATTATGATCTCATACTCTGAAACAGGGAAATTAATTTATGAGAAAAATAAAAATATATATTCAGTTACATAATCTGAAACAGATTAACTTAAATCCCTATGGATATAAATATATAGCTTACTTTCATACTTTCAAGCTGCTTTTGTCAAGCCTCACTGTATCATGAAAGATTTATTGAGGTCTAAATCACCACAGGACTTGCCCCCAAGGGACATTTGGTAGGCCTTAGAAGGGAGTTTCACTTATTCAAGCTTGATAAATTGCTTAGAATGCATTATAGCCCAACAATATACATGCATATATACTGCATATATATATATATATATATATATATATATATATATGCATGCATGTAGGTATATAGATGTATAGGACTGTCTCATCATTAAGTGAATTGTCACTTCAGTGAATACCAAAAGTGCAATCTTTTTAGGTTCATAGGTTCATAGGTTCATGGGTTGGTACTAGGCTATCGGCCCTAGGGCCTATGCAAGCCTAGCCATAACAATTCCCTGGATATTTCTTCCCACAATATTTACTTCTCCAGGCCCCTGTCTAGCAGGGTGACTGACATGATCCCTGGGGTGAATTTCCTATCTCCCATCCAATCATCAAGGTTCCTTTTGAAGAGGGCCAATGAGGCACTCTGCTTGATATGTATGGGCAGTCTATTCCAGAGTATGGGGAGTCTCTGGGACAGGAACCTATCCCTCCAGCATGTTTTGTTCATTGTGATGACAAGGTTTAGATCCCTGGAGTGTGTGGCTCTGAGGGATTGGGATTTCTTTAAGTGGGGCATGTCCAACAGCTCAGGGTTTGACATGGCCTTGTATGTTAAGCAGAGATCGCCTCTGAGTAGACGATATGCCACAGAGTATAGCTGGAGTTTTTTTAGATGGTCAGTATATGGCATATGCTTTAGGCCTGTGATTCTTTTAGTGAGGTATTTCTGTGGCCTTTCGAGCTGTTGCAGATGTCTTGTGAGGTACATACCAAACTGGGCATTATACTCTATAATGGGTCTAATGGGGGATGAGTACAGTGGGACAATGACCTCCGTTTTTCTGGATGAAAAGCCCTTAGTGATGAGGTGTGCCACATAGAAGGATATCCTGACTGTTGTGGCAACGTGGTTATCAAAAGTGAGACCACTGTCCACCTGTGTCCCTAAGTCTCTCGTTACACTTTCGATGTTTAGTGTCCTGCCACCTATGTGGTAATTCATGGGAACATGTTTTTTTCTAAAGGGGATAACTATACATTTCTTGGCGTTAAGCTTGAGCCCATGGCTCTGGCACCAGGCATCTGTTTCTATAAGGCCCTTTTGTAGAATATCCACATAATCTGGGGATTCAATAATGGCTCCCAGTTTGCAGTCATCTGCAAACTTTGTTAGCCAGAGTCCCTTAGTGTTGGCCTGTACTTCAGAGAAGTAGATGCCAAACAAGAGTGGTCCCAGGACTGTCACTTGTCTGGAGCTGGATTTGGAGTCGGCTACTTTTACTGTCTGGGTTCTGTCAGTAAGCCAGTTAGCAACCCATCGAGTGACATAGGGATTTATGCCCAGCTTAGTAAGTTTATCTAGGATTCCAGAGTGGGGGATGGTGTCAGAGGCCTTGGCGAGGTCCAGATAGGCTGTGTGGACTGCCTTACCCTCGTCCACAGCTCTGGAGACTGATTCGAAGAAGTCATTCAGATTCAGGAGACTAGATCGGCCTTTCACAAACCCAAACTGGGTGGGGTCCAGTGTTTGAAGGTTGCCAATGTTTTTGTTTATAAGTTCCATGATAATGCGTTCTATGCCCTTGCAAATCAGGCTTGTCAGACTGATGGGTCATTAGTTCCCGGGATCCAAGATGGATCCTCCCTTGTGGAGCGGGATAACTGTAGCTGTGCACCACTCAGTGGGCACGAAGCCTGAGGTGAGGCTATGATTAAACATGACACTTAGGGGAGGTGCCAGTTCATTTTGTAGTTCATGTAGTACACAGCCTGGGATGTCATCTGGTCCCATGGATGCTGTATTCTTAGCTTTGGAGAGTGCAGTTTCTACCTGTGTGGCTGTGATTATCAGAATTTGGCAATCTTTTGGTATTGAGATGGACCCTTTAGGGGGTGAGAGTGGGGTGAAGTTGGCACTAAATCGATCTGCCAGGATATTGGCAATATCCTTGGGATCAGTATATTTAATGCCATTCTGTTGTAACTCAGAGGAGATCTGAGCATTGCCAATTAGATTCTTGACATAAGTATAGAATGCCTTGGGGTTGTCTTTGGAATCTTTGGCAATTTTATTTTCGTAACTAGCTTTTGAGGATTTTATGAGTGATCTCAGCTTCTTACTGAGGCTGGTGAGGGAGTTTTTTTGCATCCTGGGATTTTCCTCTTTTTTGCAACAGTTTCTTCCTTCTGTTGTATAGTTTGTTTATAGCAGGGGACCACCAGATTGGCTTCCTTTTTTGGAGAAGAGCATCTTGGTTCTATTTGGGATAGCATGATTTATGCACGAGTGGATGTGCTCGTACAGTGCCTTAATGTAGGATTCTGCAGTCGAACTTCCAGATCCCGTCTGCGTGGGTGTTGTGAGGTTTGTCACTTTTGACTTCAGTAGCTCGAAGTTGGCTTTGGAGAAGTGTTTTAAGGAGGTGTCCTTACTGGGGGGTGGGGGTGGGATGTGGATGTCAAGGGTGGTTTGCTTATAGTCAGACCTGACCAATGAGGGGGTGACCACTGGTGTGGAGCATCTATCTCAGTGAAAAACAAAAAAATGGTTAAAAAAACAATCCCCGGGATTCATCAAGCTTCATGCAAGAATAGTGTTATTCTTGCATGAAGCATTCCATGGCCATCTAGGACAGCAGCGGCCCCTGCATATTCATGAGGGTACACTGCTGTCTACACTAGATGGCCATGAAGCAAGAACAAGTGTAGGGGGCATGTCTGAGCATTGCTCGCAGAGTACACATGCCCCCCTGCACTGTAAAATTGCCGTTTGGCAATTTCAAAGTAAGAGGAAACTGTTAGGAGAAAAACAAGACAAATACAGCCCCGAACATAGCTCACAACTGGCGTGATGTTCACAGAATGTCCAGAGATGTCCCATACATTTGTGGCTGTTCCCTCATAAAATCTGCCTCTGTCAGGCAAATGAATTCACTAAATAGTGACATACATCAAAGTTGCATAAGGAATATCCCTTGAAAAATATCCCGTAACACAAAAGGAATTATTCTGGTAGCTTTCTAAATTACTAAGCGTAATTTTACACTTTTTATTTTTATTTAACATCCCCAATAAAGTTTAAGCATAGCTGTGCTGGTATGCGCGTCATGCAGCTATGCATATCATAGCTTAAACATTCAAATGAGCTAAATAGAACTAGACAGCCGAAGTATTCCAAATGAAATAATGTAGTGTTTAGAGCAAGAGCATTCAAGTAGTTCACGGTTCAAACCCCACTTCTGGCCATATAGTTTTATTTGTGAAAACAGCACCAAAAGTATATTTACCTAGAAATACATAGAAATAATATATATTTGTTAACCAAGGTAGTGTAGCAGGTCCAAATGTGAGTTGTCAGTGTAGTACAGATGTGTCATTAAGAAGGAATCAACCCCACAATCCTGATAGTCCATAGAATGAAAGCTGAGCAGTGCTAAATTCTGTCCAGCTATGCTTAGCCAGAGTAAGCACTGCTCAAATATGTATGCTGAGCATTAATTAGCGTAGCTAAGCAGATTTGCACACTGGAAAACAGTGCTTAGTATCTACCTCTGTGAACAATGCTTATCTCAGCTAAGTAGGTTTGCCTGTCACTTAGCTCAGCTCAGCATATTCAAATTAGACCAATCACAGCAAAGGATGAGAATTCAACCCTACTTAAACCCCACGGGTGGGAATACAACCATAACCAGTTGTAGCTGATCACTGCAGGCACTATGGCTGGTGTTGGAGATGGTGTGTGCTTTTGGGTGCAGCATTGGGGCATTCAGGAGTCCAGGGTCATGGTTGGACTCCTTGTAAAAAAACATGAAGGGTGACTGATGCAGGACCAGTACCAGGGCTCCCAATACAAAGAGGTGGCCTGGGACAGTCTTGCTCATGACCTCACCAGTGCAACTGGCATCCCTCGAACTGGTGAGCAGGTCCGGCATCACTATGCTGACTTGAAGCAAAGGAAGTGGGACCTCTTGGATTAGTGGGTCCAAGATGCTCAGGCGCAGAAAGTCCTAACAGTGTGTAAGTACCACTATCAGTTCTTGTGTATCAGAGTCCAGCCTAAGTATGACATGGAAAGGTATGCATAAATGTTTCTCTATCTCCGGTACAGCTGCAGAAGAGAGGGCTGTGAACTTGGAAGCCCATGCTAGCAGGCTGCTAAGGCTGTGTTGCAGGGCTGGTGAGTACTAATCTAGCTAGCAGTAGTCAGGCCAAACAAATAGAATGCAGTAGAATGTCACCTGACAGTAGTTAGTAATGTGTACTGTTTGCACTGAATAAACAAGACATTAGCAGAGTAATACTGATGTACAGGATATATATCAGTTAAAGTGTAGCAGTACTTGTCAATAAAACACTAAACACCAGACTGTTGTGTATACTTTGTTATATGGTAGTTTGAATGTGAATGTGTAATGTGGACGTTAACAGATTAACTATAAGAAATGTTCTATGCACCAGTATCTGGTCCCTGAATAGTAATGCTGTGTTAACCATTGTTTTCTATACTGTAATATGTCAAGGTCTGACTACAGATTATAACAAGCATCTGCCATGCATGAATATCAGAATTACAAGGGGGATTGTCCAAACAACACACTATTATATTGAAAACAGTCAGGAAAGAAATGGCAGTTTTTCAGTAGCTCATTGTGATGAAACACAACCGTGTGTCCTATTCTTGCACAAACTGGCATGGTTCAAATCCCAGGAGTGCTATTACACTGTATGCATAATCTCATTGAAGAACATGTGAATATGCATAGAAACAGTTACATATTGTTAACAGAAATTCCCTCCACAGGTCTGCCTGGTAATAAAAGGTATAAATGAGCTGTAAGAAGCCTGTAATTATACACTGTGTACAACACCCTCTGTCCAACCCCAAGGCTGCAAATGACAGCAAGAGAAGTATGTACACCAGGTAGTCCCCTCCAAGAAATGTCCCACAAGGGTCATGCTGCCACAGCTAGTGGTCACTGCAGCCAACATCCAGGGTGACCGATAGAAATCAAGGTGAATTATGGCACTAGTGCACACACACACACACACACACACACACACACACACACACACACACACACACACACACACACACACACAGTAATGACTGCACATATGTAACCTTGACTATGCGAATATGTGTAGAAACTGTCAGATAGTGCTAACAGATATTTCCTCCACAGGTCTGCCAGGTAAGAAAAGGTATAAGTGAGCTGTAAGAAGCCTGTAATCATACATTGCGTACAAACATAACACTGCCCAATCCAAGGCCATAGGTTGATGTAAAGTGAGGTAATACCTGTAGAGTAATGATTAGAGCAATGATCATTAACGTTGTGAGCACTTCAAGCATATACAGTTGTTAATTAACATCTCTCTCTCTCCCCGATGTTATCTGCACCAATAATCTAAACACATAAATCAATGGGTATGTTTTTCACCAAACCTATTGGTGGTACGTGTCCTATTGTTCTACAAATATTGAAATGTTTTTCTATCAATGTCTCATGTTCAAATATTATCATTGGTGGCCTGTTGCTTTTAATGTAACCTGCATGTTGTTATAATACCCACTGTGGTTCCATATATGCATGTGCTCTGTTTGCTATGCAACTGTTCCAAATCTGTTGTTTTGGGTTAATGGGAATACTTGTGTATGCTGTTATAACTAATCCTGGAATGTGTTTTGCATGACTAGCCAACATACGTTCTACAACTGCAACACCATAGCACATCTGGGAAGGCCGATCCCAGCAGATCCGCCTCTAAGCCTCATCTAGCTGTGGCACTAGACTCCAGTACATCTGGGAATGACCCCAGGACCTCCTTATCTGCTGGTCCTGCACCAGATTTGCGTGGAGTTGCCTCAGGGGATGGGGCTCTTCCCCCTCAGGCATGGGCACGAACAGGATACTGGCACCACCCGAAGCTAGGTCCAGGGTCTGGTGCATAGTGAGCTCCACAAGGAAATTGTGTTTGCATGGTGCAAAGTGAAGCTAACTCAGATTAAGCACTTTTAGGGCTAGCTGTGTGTAAACACACACACACATATATATATATATATATATATATATATATATATATATATATATATATATATATATAATAAAACAAATGTCGGGAGGGTACAACGGCAGATAGCAGTATCTCGCATAAATTGTCCAAACGCTAAAAGTTTTCAAAGTTCTTATATCACCAGCCAAAAATATTTAAGGCATTGCTCTGTTTTCAAAAGCCTTTCAGCACGATAACAGCAATAGTCCACACAATCCACAAGCAGTTTTCACTTCACTAGGGATGATTCAAATAAAACTCTTAATTTGTTCTTTAAAGAGCTTTATAGATAGTACATGAAATAAAATTGGCTAGTGCTTTCACCCATAGGCTTCCTCAGGCCATTGCAACTAATCACATTTGATGCATTTATATACATTTTCATTACCAGAAATACTGAGATCACTTCCTATCATTACACTAATTATCCCTAATAATTCATACAATTAACTTCCTAAAAACATCATATATGCATAGTAAGTACTATTCTAACTACACATATATATTACCATTTTTTTAAACTTTTGTTTATATATACATTTATGTAAAAGGCTCTATTATAACATTTGTAACTAAACTCAAATATGGGTTGAGTAGTGATGCAGTGCAGTGATATAATACACATAGCTAAGCTCCAATATAAAAATTATTGTTAAAAAGGTTAAATCTTTTATATAAGACCAGAACAGTGTACATATTAATCTTTAAGTTACCAGTCCTGCCAGGTCTCAAACCCAAGGCCTTATATATCATAATCAGAGGAATGTACCACCACACCACATGTGCTCTAAGAAATGCTGATGCTTTTCCAAACATATCAGTCAGTAAAGTCATTCAACAGTAGGGAAAATATTATGTAGAATCAGTCAAGTTTTCTATATATACATGTATTTATGTATGGTGATGCATATATGTGGACAGATCCAGGCACAATATATATAGAGAGATATACATGTAAAATATATACGTATATGCATACATACATACAAAAGTATATAAATACATACACACACACACACACACACACACACACACACACACATATATATATATATATATATATATATATATGGTTCTACCTCACATAAACGAAACACCAAAACACCGACAACGCAATCAACGAAACCACATAACCGACAGTACAAAAACACGAAATCCCACATACCCGACAATGAAATAACCGATGGTACACAAACACGAAACCTCATACACTTCACACACCACAATCAACAAACAAAACACATTCCCTGTCCAAAAACCACATACACAACACAAGCACACCAAAATCCCTACAAACCCACACTAAACCTCACATACACAACTACCTACAACCCTAAACCAAACCCTAACCCTAAGGACCGTCACTAGCACACTTACCTGGCCCGCTCCTAACCTAACTCACTTATCCGCCCTAACCCAAACACAATCACTAGCACACTTACCTGACCGCTCCTAACCCTAACTCACTTATCCTGCCCCTAACCCAAACACAATCACTACGCACACTTACCTGACCGGCTCCTAACCCTAACTCACTTAACCCACCCTATCCCCACAGACCATCAATATCCACACTTACCTTTTCGCACCCTAACGTCCATCACTACCGCATACTTACACAGCCTTTTCCCATGTCGGCATCCTCGGCGTCGGTGCTTTCATCCGTCGGGTCGGTCTTCTGCACTGTCGATCTTCTGGGTCCCGTCGCGTTGGTCTTCTCAGCTGTCGATCTTCTGGGGCTCGCGATTTCTGTGTCGACATTCCGGCGTGTCGTTTAAGTGAGGTAGAACCATATATATATATATATATATATATATATATATATATAAATGTATACATAAATGTGTTAAGTGAGTTAGGGTTAGTAAGTGTCTTGGTAGTGTCGGATGTTAGGGTTAGGGTTTAGGTTAAGGTTAGTGGATATGTTGTTGTGTGTAATGTGTTGTTGGCGTCGGTGTTGTGGTGTTATTATTATGAGTTGTTGGTGTGGTGTGTTTTCGTTGTTTGGGGTCAGTAACTTGGTCTATGAAAGTAGACCCATATATATATATATATATATATATATATATATATATATATATATATATAAATGTATACATAAATATATAACAGCTACAAATAAATGCAATCTGAGGGTCATGCTGCTCAACACTAGAATTCTAAATCTCAAAAGCCACTCACTCGAAGCACTCCTTATTCACAAAAGATGTGCACATGTCCAGACTGGTAGCCCAACATAATGCATCACAGATACTGCAGGTGTAGCTAAAATAGGGTAAGACAGCAATTCAATTCAATTTGTAGCCTGCCATAGGTCCTCAATCAATCCCAAGAGTGAAACCCCATGTTCCTAAGCACCCTGGAGAATAATACTGTCCAACCTAACACTCTCATACTGGTTGACCTCAACTACTCCTCCATTAACTGTGAAAGCTACTCATGTATCAATGCACTTGCCCAATGTTTCCTGGAATGCATTCATTCTAATGGCCTGGACCAACTCATTTCTACACCCACTACAGGTTGCAACATCATTGACCTAGTCAGTACCAACATGGGCGACTGTTGCTGTACACCAGTACTCAACTCCGCCATGGTTAGATCTGACCACAATGTCATCACCTTAGGAATCCACATCCCTCCCACCCCCCTGCAAAGGCAACCACCATTAAAAACCTTTCCAAAGCTAACTTTGGCCTCCAAAAAACAGAGGTGGCTAACTTCACATCAGCCATGCAAATGGAGACTAGTTGCATGACCGCCAAATCACACACCAATTTAGTATGAACACGTACACAAATGCATGGATTCCACCATCACAATAGAAACAAGATGCTCCCCTCTAAAAAAAGGAAACCAATCTGATATTCCCTTGCCCAAAGAAACTCTACAACAGAAGGAGAAAACTGATATGGAATAAGGTGAAGTCCCAAGACTGGAACCCCCCCCCCCCTTATCAGCCTCAGCAGAAAGATAAGACTCCTCATCAAATACTCTAAAGCTAGCTGTGAAAACAGAATTGCAGCACACAGTAAAGACAACCACAAGGCCACCTATAGTTATGTAAAGAATGTCCATGGTAATACTAACATGTGCTCTGAGCTACTGCACAATGTTATCTCCTATACTGAGGCAACAGATATTGCCAGTATATGGGCACACACATTCAGTGGCAACTTTATCCCTCTCCCCACCCCCAAAGGACCAATCATAATACCCTTACACTGCCAGCTTCCCAGTAATACTGCTGCTTGGGTTAAAACACCACTGTTCAAGGCCAAGAATACAGCTTCTATTGGACCTGGCAAAATCCCTGGCTGTCTTCTGCATGAACTACAGAGTGAACTGGCACCTCACCAGTGTGCCCTGTCCAATCACAGCCTCACCTCAGGCTTTGTCCCTACTGACTGGTGCACTGCTACAGTTATCCCTCTCCACAAAGGAGGCATGGCTGCAGACCCTGGGAAGTATCACCCCATTAGCCTGGCAAGGCTGCCATGCAACTCTATGGAACTCATTGTCATGGACCTAAGAAACAAAGATATGGGAATCTCCAGACTCAGAATCCCACACAGTTTGGTTTTGTGAAGGGCAGATCATGCCTGTTCAATCAACCTGGTCGACTTCTTTGAGTCAGTCACCAGAGCTGTGGATGAAGGCAAGGTGGTTCATACAGCCTACCTCAATCTGGCCAAGCCCTTTGCTAACATTCCCCACTCAGAAACCATGGATAAACTCACTAAGCTATGCATCAACCCCTATAACAGTAGGTTGGTTGCAAACTGTCTCACAGATAGAGCCCATAGTGTGAAAGTAGCTGACCCCAAGTCAAACTGCCGACCAGTCACAAGTGGAGTTCCACAGGGTTCGGTCCTGGGTCCTCTCCTGTTTGGTATCAACTTCTCTGAAGTCCATGCCAACATGAAGGGATTCTGGTTGGCAATGTTTGCAGATGGTTGCAAGTGGTGAGCTATTAACTACCCAAGTTATGTTGACATCCTACAGAAAGGCCTCACTGAGACCAATGACTGGGGTCAGAGCCATGGCCTTAAGGTCAATGTCAAAGAATGTGTTGTCATCCCCCTTTGGGATATCAGGCACTACAGGGGATGTTACAGCACCAAAAATCAAACACCAGTGTGAAAGTGCATACCCACAACCAATTCCACCACAGTCACATACCGGTAGGTCAGGTGAACAGTAGAGTATATGGACTGTGTGAAGAAATACATAATAGTTTTCCAGTCACACACTACCCCTACATATAGTGGCCCAATTCTCAGTCAAGTCTGAATCCTGACAATGGTACAGGACACATCACAGTCTGCCCCTACAAAGGCATACAGCTAATAGACCAACAGACACTGGAGCAGAATGCACAGTCAGATAAAAAAGGAGCCATAACACTTACATCTACCCCCTCCATACACAGCCCAAATAACATGTACACATGACATGTGTACATAATCCTGACAGTCTGCAACAATGGTCAGACATACACAGACCTCTCAAATGTACAGTTCACCTCTGGATGTACAGGCTCAGGACTGATATCTATGGCATCTTCCCTGTAACATGTCTGTGGGTCTACTACTTCTCTGGGATGACAGGAGGAATGAAGGCAAGAAATAATGATACTAAATACATCTGAGCCTCATAGAGCATAACATCTGGACAAAGCCTGACATCATTTTGGAACAGAGGCACAAACACAGGCGTAAATTGGACATATTGATATCAGAAATTTAGACAGTTGCTGATGTTACCGGATTTGTTGTAACATATCCTTTATGAGGAATATGAAGTCAGTAATACCAACAGATATTAGAATTTACTGACTGCATTCCCCAGAGTTCCTGACTGATTTGCCAAGGACAACAACTCTCTATGGAACAGACAAAACATAACAGGCAAACATGTGGCCAGTATGGGGACAGCATGCCAGTGGAGAGGTATGTCAGAGAAATATCACTGTCAGACGTGATGTAACTCACTAAATGCATGTCCACACAAACCCTGTCAACCTATCAACTCACCATGTGTATAACAGCACTGATGATGACATAGAATCTGTTCACAATTCTGGAGAAATGTCCCCCATGTTGTTGTGCTGTCTCCAGATGTCCTGTCCTGTAAAGTATTCCCACCTACTGTCTGTGAATCTGCAGTCCACCACCTCTGTAATGGCAATTAAAAGGGCCAAGGCCTACATGAAGGATGTCCTATTTGTTGGAACTAGCAGCAGTGTCCAGGCCCACAGCACAAATCTATGTGGGCACCTACATAGTTGTATGTCGTTAGCAATACCTGACATCTGCACATCTGCAGAGAGGACAGATAGAAAGTGGACAGCAAACATGTTATGCATTAGGATGAATGTCCTGAAGGATAAAAGTCTGAAACTGAAATGTATGCCATTACTACATGACAGCAGTCCTCAATGAGATGGCCAAAAACATAGTACTCTACATTTAATATAATAATATCATATTAATATCCAATAGGAGATACATAAACATCATGCTGAAACATCAAGAACAAGATAGTGTAGTATTCAGAATCCCAGCTCTGCATGCATAGGTACATGGTTGGAGTACTACAATAGGCAATCTAATCTTACATGGAAAAGCAGTGTCAAAAGTACTAATTTCATAATACAATATGTGTGGAATCATATTCGTTCACCAGTGTACTGTGGCTGGTGTAACATGCAAGTATGAGTGCATATAACATGTGATACTACCTATGTATACAAAAATAATAAAAACAAAAAACATGTGATACTACCCATGTATAACCATGTGTCCTGTACAGTATAGTCATACCCCTTGCTACTGTAATGAGAGCACATAAAAACATGTTATATACAAGACATTAAATACACTTATTACATGATCTCATTACTCTGCTATTTTATGAGACTGGAATGTGAGCAATGGTTACCTGGGATGAGCTATGTTTAGCAGGTTTACACATTGCTTAAATGTAAATGATAACCAGTAGTTAGCTCTGCTAAGCATATTTGCGCACTGATAAGTGTCAGTAAGCAAAGCCTATGCAGTTTAAGTGCCTATTGTTTAACCGTGTTTTAGCACCCTGCAAACCCATGCAAACCTGCTTGCAACTGTTTAAAAGTGCCTTAATAACGCTGTATCCAGCAGCCCTTCTTCTGTCCAGCAATAAAATAATCAGCCATGCTCAGTCTTGAGCCTTGGATGCCATATACCATAGCAATGGCAATTTACCACTAGGCCATCTTAGCTGTGAGATGCCAGGATGTTTTTTACAACTTAAAATTCAGTACAGTCAGTTTATAATAGGAAAGACACACTATGCTCTTCATTATATCTCTTCCTCACAGGTAAGGGAAAGGGCCAACACCCACATGGAGTATTAGATTATAGGAGTGTGTTGCCATGACATTGGCTATGAGAATAACTACACAGCTGCTCTGCATGCAATCAGCAATTGGGGAACACCAATTTGTGCTCAGGCCATCAGATGGTCATGAGCATTACCTACAAAAAACAAGCTGCCATCTATTCAAACCACCTCTGTCATAGACAGTCCTTCAGTGCAAAGCTGAAGTAGTGTGAGAAAAAAAAAAAAGATATAACTGTGAAATATCCAGAGGAAAAAAAGGTATGTGAAACAAGTAAGCATGTAATTGAATGCAGTAGGTGGTCTGTAATAATTTAAAATAGGGGTTTGAAGGCATATGTCTCAACAAGACTTGCTGTACTGATGTACTGTTGAACAGCACTGATGGCCATAGCATGTGACTCTTCCTGTAGTGACTAGGCCAGCTACTGGGATGTTGTACATATCCATATGTTACCTGTGCATATAACTATGATACACATTTTGTCTTCTAAATATAAGGCAACTATACAGAGCATGTGCAGAGTAAAGTACTGCTGCATGTATATATGTCGAACTGCATGTTACATACTGAGCTCATACCATTCAACTGTCTAGTGTTCTACACACTGACAATATGTGTGCCTCATATTTGTAGTCATTTACCCATAGAGTTGTGCTATGTCAGTCAAATCTTTGCCAAATCTGTGAAGACTGACATTACAACATCCCACTTCATTTTCCGCTGGCTTTTCCCATTCAGGATAGACACAGTGGGTCAACTGTTGCCATTTCTGCCTGTCCTCTGAATCTTGCTCTCTCACACCAACCACCTGCATGTCATCTCTCAACACATCCAGAAACCTTATCTGAGGCCTTCCTCTCTTCCTCTTACCTGGCGGCCACATCCTTACCATCCTTTTCACAATATACTCAGCACCCATCCTCAGCACATATCCAAACTGATGTAATGCTGCCTCTCCAACACTGTCTCATATCTGTCCAACATGGCCTGAGCCTGTCATATACACATTGCTAAACCTGTGCACCCATGTCACACCCAGTGCAAATCATAACATCTGTAACTCTGACATGTGCATCTCTGACTCCAGCCTTTTTGTCAATGCCACTGTCTCCAACCCAAATAAGATAGGTGGTCTCATTATCCTCTTGTAGACTCTACATTATCACATTTACTGGTAATTGTCTGTCACATATCACTCCTGATACTCTTCTACACCCTCTCCATCCTGCCTGTACTCTCCTCTTCACCTGTCCTCCATAGTCCTCATTACTCTGAAACGTTGATCCAAATCATTTGAAAACATCCACCTTTGCCAACTGTACTCCATGCATCCTCAACATTCCACTATCCTCCCTCTCATTCATACACAGATATTCTGTCCTAGTGCTGCTGACCACCTTCATTTCTCTTCTTTCTAGAGCATATGTCCACCTCCCCAGAGTCTCCAAAAGCTGTTCCCTACTCTCAATACAGATCACAATGTCATCTGCAAACAATATAGTCAACGGGGACTCCCATATGATCTTGTCTGTCAACCTGTCCATCACCATCATTGCAAATCAGAAAGGGGTCACAGCTGATCCCTGATGTCATCTCACCTATACCTTAAACACATCCATCAATCCCAATACAGACCTCAATGCTGTCACACCACCCTTGTGCATATCATGTAGCACTCTTATCTCTTCTACTCATGACGTCATCATACAGTACCGCAACTCCTGTCTAGGCACCCTGTCATGTGCTTTCTATAGGTCCACAGAGACACAGAACAACTCCTGACCTTCTCTGTATTCTACCAGTAACAGTCTCAGAGCAAACATCACATTGGTAGTGCCCTTTCCATGCATGACACCATACTGCTGACCAGTACTTCTCACCTCCCTGCATAATCAATCTTCCACTACTCTTACCCATAACTTCATGCTGTGACTGGTCAATGTTATTCCTCTGTAGTTATCACAGCACTGCACATCAACCTCATTCTTAACACTGTACCCAAGCACTTTCTCTCCACCCCTCATGCAACCTCACACTTCCCAAGATAACAGTAAACAGTCTGTCTAACACCACTGCCATTTCCTCTAAACAACCCCATGCATCCACAGGTGTGCCATGTGGACCAACAGGCTTGCCAGTATTCATCCTCTTCATAGCTATCCTTACATCCTCCTTGTTAAGTCATTGCACTTCCTGATTCACCATACCTACATCATCCAACCTTCTCTGTCTCATTCTCTTCATTCATCAGCCTCCCAATGTACACTGCCCTTGTGCACAATACACTCTATTCACTTATGAGTACATAGGTTGATATGCCTCATCATCCTTTATCATCCTTATCTGCTGCGCATCTTTCCTAGCTCAGTGCATCTGTCTAGCCAATTGGTATGATTCCTTTCATCCCTCCTTAGTGTCCAACCTGTCATTGAACTCTTCATATGCCCATCCTCAGCTGTTGCCACCTCCCTCTTTGCCATGCACATCATCTTTTCATACCCCTGCCTACTTTCCTCATCTCTTTGACAATCCCATTTTCCCAACCTCTGTCTCTGTATATTGTCTAGTATTTCTTTAGTCCACCAACAGGTGTCCTTGTACTGCTTCCTCCATCCACATGTCACCACAAGCACCCTTCTGGCTGTCTCCCTTACCAGCTCTGCTGTACTTAACCAGATATTTGTTAGATTGTCACTGCCACCCATTCCCTGTCTGAACTCTTCCCTGAACTCCACTTCACAATCCCCCTTTTCCAATAACTCCATTTGATCCATGGTACTCCCCCACACTCCTCCTCATCTCGAGCACCAACATCATCTCACATACCAACATTCTATGCTGCCTAAATACACTTTTCCCTGCCACCACTTAACAGTTTCTAATCTCCTTCAAACTGGCCTCCACTCTTGTATGTCACCCTATGCTCCTCCGTCATGTTATGGTGTGTATTCACTACAGCCATGTCCATCCTTTTTGCAAAATCCACTACCATCTCACCGTCTCCATTCCTTTTAACACCATACATACCCATCAATTCCGCATGCCCTCTGTTCCCTTTACCAACATGCCCATTGACATCTGCTGCAACGACCAATCTGTTACTCTTGGGTACAGTCATCACCATGTCATCCAACTGATGTCACATTTCTCTTTCTCATCCATCACACTACCAACTTGCATATCATATTCACTAACAACAGTCATCATTACACCATCAGCTTACAGCTTCAGAAACATCACTTTATCAAACACTTATTTCATCCTCCAAAAACTCTCCTGGCATACTGTTCCTTCAGCAGAAGCCCTACCCCCTTCCACCTCCAGACACACCTTGATTGCACAATTGTGATCTGCCTTCCATACACCCAGCCATAATCCCTTCCATGTGGTCTCTTGCACACATACACAATATATCAACCATCCCCTGGCCATCATATCCACTAGCCTGCTCCCTATACCACTCATACTGCCAACACTAACAATTCTTACCCTCAATATAATCCTCCAGGGGATGCCTGTCAGTGCAAAGGCTACTGTGCTATTGAATGACTCAAGTATGTTACAGCAATATTGAGACACTGTCACTGATTTTGTCCCAGTGCACCCATGTATGCATGGCATCCTACAGATGTCCTACTGTGACAGGTTGAGATGGATGACTGTGCAGCATGATTGTGAATTTAGTGTGCCATACTAGCATAGAACAGACATGTATGTGAGGTATTACCTATGCACATGTCAGTATGACTAGGTGTATGTGTCCACCTCATGAAAACAGACATGGGATGCAAAATGTCAGTTAAAAAAGCTGTACATGTTGTACACGTGGTAATCTTAGTTACGGTGCACCCAAAAGAGTGAGATTTCTACAGCTATTGGTTGTTGCATTGCCCTGACACAGGCATGGTAAGTACAATAAGCATGATTATCAGTACTACATTGGAGAGGTTTCCAACTGTTTTATGACTTTGTGGCCATGCCAACTGCAAACAACTGACTGAACACATACATGGCTGTATGGACTCAGCAATACCTTACTGGTCATACCTGCCTCCAGCAACGTAGAGTAATCCCCTTTGCTGGACAGCAGCATTACACAAACCACAGACCTGGTCCCTATAGTGGCTGTGCAGGGAAAAACAGGAGAAGGAATTGGCCTGGCATCAAGTCAGCCATACTCTGAACATGCATATAAGGTCACAGGTAGATTACTCTAAGGACAACTATGAGTGCAAATTGGAGACATCCACCAAGGACAATCACAGGGCTATCTTCCCATAGTCTGCAATCTCAGAGGCAACATACCAACCCAACCTGTAATGGTGGCTAATCAGATCATATACACACACACCATAGCTACAGGCAACCTGATGCAGATAGGGTTAGGGCAAACACCTCCCTCCAGCTCAGCACCACTATAGGTGGATATGTACTGCACCCACACCCCTCCCCTCATCACCAGTGAACAGGTACATATTGCCTACTGAAAGGCAACAAATGTAAGTATCCATGGCATGTCTTATCATCCCTGTCCGCATCCTACATGAACCTAGGCATGTGCTCCCAGCTGCATTACACACTGTAGTCACACCAAGCCGCAGCACCATCCACACACCATCTGCATGGAAGATCACTAATGTCATCCATTTACACAGACCCGAATGAGAAATGACGGATTATGCAAACAACTTACCCTCACTGCGGGCAATATGACTCATCAGGACCAGGGGTACAATTCAAGCTGATACGGTGCTGATAGATTACTGGGTTATGGTGTGGTTGTGAGTGGTGGCTACTGGTATGGTTGTGAGTGTTGGCTACTGGTATTCAAGGTACATGTGCAGGCACTGGACATACTGTTGTCAAATATATGGGGTCCTGTGATGTGTTTCCCTGTTAGTGTCTACCAGGTGCAATGTCTCATCACTGGCAGGAAACCTTTTCACCAGCAGACTGCAACCTGATAATGGAAGCCATAATACACAACCAAACAGTACTGTTGGGCCAAAGACAGCAACATCTGTGGGAGAGGAACACCCTGTGGGATGACACTGTCCACAGGGTAAATTAGGTGGGCCTGCATGCACTACATACAAGCAGGTGTGGCATCATGCCACCAACCTCATACGCCATGCCTGGCAAAGGACTGCTGCCATGGCCAGGGACCCCACAGCCACAAGTGGGTGCCCAGCCATGCAGCCCCCACTCACATCAAATGAGGAGCTACTTTACAAGCTTGGGTCACCCAACACAGTGCAACACCAGGGTACAAAGCCCCACTTGCTGGAGGTGGGTGGGACCCACACAATGGACAAGGACCGTGCGAGTAAGGTCCAAGTGGGGTTTAGTAGACTACTGTATGAGACATACATGTATCTGTACAGTATCTACATGCATGTGCTAGGTCAGATTGCAGTTGTGGATGGGGATTTCTAATGCACAGAAGTGCAATTCTATGATGAAGGACAACAAATTGTGTAGTATTGGATGTTGTACTGTAAATCTGCAGACATGCTACATCCATCCATTACCAAGGGCACATGTGAATCTGCTGACAATACCTCTCAACCACAACTACATAGATCACTCTGGTCTGCATATGGGACAGCAGTCTGAAGCTGGTGAGTATGGAATTATTCACTTGCACTTTGGCAATACCCCAGGCATGTGGAGGGCATGCATGTTACCATGCACACAACTATGACTAATAGCCATATTGCTTTATGTGCATGTTCACTTGTGGTGGGGTTAATTGTATTGCATCACAGTGGTCACCACAGGGGCCTATGTGAAGAGAATGTAACATTCCTGTAGCATACCTCACAACCTGTCAGTGCAAGATGTCTGGACAGACACCAGTAAAATGTGTTGGACACACTGACTAAGGTAGGGACATGTGTGAAACATTACTGCTATACAGTGGATATAAAATGTACACACACACCTGTTAAGATGTCATTTGTTTCTGATGCATACTGATTGAGACCACAGTATGTCAGTCCATACCTTTCCTAACCTTTAATGTGACCCATGACATGAATAATTCACTTGTAAAATCAAGCATCTGGACTCATGTATTGCACCTACAAGTCTGGATAAGTGTGAGGGTAACAGACATTGTATCAGTATGCCTTTTCAGTCGGGTATGATACCTGATGCTGCCATATGTGTCAATACACTCACTGTGGCCTATTTGTCAACAATATCACATGCATGGGCATTGTTAAGGCAGACAGAGCACTAATAGGATCCATACATCTGCATGTTCCAGACTGGTATGACTTCTACAATGGTTTCACATGCTGCATGTGAGGCAGATGCCATTACCACATTATATAAAGTAATGTTATCAGGAGGTGGTCACCTGCCATGGTATGGTACACACATCAAAATGGTATCAGCCTCACAAGATATGATCCACACACACGTATTGAGACTAGAATTCCTACTTATCTATTTATGTCTACTATAGTGTTACGCAGTTATCAGATGCATAACAGTGCTTACACAATTTCATCTCATCCAAAGGTACTTGTAAGGTGAATGACATCAACAGGACTACTAAATTAGGATGATTATGGTGGTACATGACTCAAAGTGGTATAACCGTCACAGTACATGATTCTTACACAAACACTTGCCAGTATTGTGATTAGAACTCCTGCCTATCTAGTTTTTTGTATTATGGTGTTACACAGCTAGTAAACGCACCATGCAACTTACACAATTTCACCTTTTTCAAAGGTACTTCTAAGGTGAATGACAACAACAGTACTAGAAAAGTAGGGTGGGGGAAGTGTAAAGGGTGGTACACAATTCAAAATGGTATAAGCCACAAATCACACATACAGTTGCCAGCATTGGGATTAGAACTCCTGCCTATCTAGCTATTTCTACTACAGTATTATGTAGCTATCAGACGCACCACAGAGCTTATACAATTTCACCTATTCTAAAGGTACTTCACATATCAGATGCACCACGCAGCTTACACAATTTTACCTAGTCCAAATGTACTTCTAAGATGAATGACATCAAGAGGACTACTAGATTGGAGTGAGTGGAAGTATAAAGGGTGTTACATAAGTCAAAAATGGTATAAACCACTCTGTACATGATTCTCTCTCTCTCTCTCTCTCTCTCTCTTTCACACACACACACACACACACACACACACACACACACACACACACACACACACACACACACACACACACACACACACACACTTGCCAGTATTTAGATTAGAACCCCTGCCTATCTAGGTATTTATGCTATAGTGTTACATGGTTACTGCGTGTGCTACAGAGCTTACTGGACTTATAACTGGCCAAAGGTGCTAATAACAGCACAGCTGAGGTAAAGTATTACAGGTGGCAGGAAGTCTGCCTTCAGTTTCTCCCTTACATCTTGCTAGTTCTTATTGTCTTGCACTTCAAATAGCATTATAACTTTGCAATTCAACAGTTTATTGTATCAATAAGTGTATCACACATGGGAGCCATCAGCAATACTTGTTCATCATGGAATTAGCCCCAGTATATACTACTTATGACCATCCCTCCTGGCAAGATTGAAGTGTGTTTTTTTGTGCTTTCACTCAGTAACCTGGTGCACATATCCATTCTGAGGCACTGTTGCAACTGTCTCATGTATACAGACAACCATCTCTTCTAAACTCCAAACACTCACATCAGTGAGAGTTACCTCTATATCATCAAATGTGGAAATATGCACTCTCCAGGAAAGACTGGACTAGCTGGTCAAGAGGATAAGATCAACAACTGCACCATACTATGTGAATCACATAGCTTGACATAACAACCACTATGACAGCCCTGACATACACTGAAAAGCCACACACCCACTTTCACAGAGGCACTCAATGGACGTTTACACAAACAGCACAGACCAGCAAGACAGACACTCACTCAGACACCACAACAGAGCACATGACAAAGGACACATATGTCACCTACATAGTGTGCCCATCAACCTAAGCTCCTAAGGCTGACCACCTTGCACAATACAGTGATCATGGGTGACTCAGTACTGTGGCACACAGATGTCCCACTCACTAAGTTGATTATGGAGGAGGTAACAGCCAACTGTCTATGACATACCAGCATCCAACACATGGCACACCCAGTCAGGGCACACCACAACAACTACAAGTATCACTCTGTCATCATCCATGTGGGTGTGAATGACCTGCCACACACCTCCTTGGACTACATGACAAGAAACATGGTTGAACACTCGGATTATGTGGTCCAGGCAGGTGTGACAGTAGCCCTGACCAGTATACTGCCTTCAACCAGAATAATGCTGCAGTACTATCAACAGATAACTGACTGCAACATTGGCTTACATGTTGTGTGTCATTCTCAAGAGAACCAGTATCTGTCTGCTTGGGATAACATGATTGACAGACCTCAGTGCCTTGCCAGATATGTCCTAAATCTGTCAGCCCTGGGTTTCCAGGTACAGTGTAAGTGTTTTGCCACCACTATAGTGCCTTATTAGGCAGTGTTCCAAATCAAATTACCACCATAACAGCTAGACATGTATGCAATCGGATGGTCATGCTGCTTAACAATAGACATCTAACTGTCAAGATGCAGTCACTCAAAGCACTCCTCAGAGTACAGGACATTGGCATTTGTGCTGTAAGTGAGAGGTGGTTCACAGGAACACACAGTAGCCTTGCACTAACAGGCTATGATGTATTCCACAGCTGTTAGCGCCAAAAAGTGGACCATACCTCTACAGGTGCTGTTATCTCCATATTCATAATGGATATGCACACCTCTAGATTAGTATCCCAGCTTAATGCATCAGCGGTACTTCCAGTGCAACTGACTTTGTGGAATAGTGCAATCCACAGCATAGCTTGCTATCGGTCCCCAGCTAAGCTCCTAGGCTGTCAATGCATATTCCTCAACACCATGGCATATATGAAGGTCCAACCCAACACTGACATAGTTGGAGACTTCAAATACCCCTCCATCACCTGGGGAACGTAGTCAAGCACCAGTACACTGGCCCAACGCTTCATGGAATTCATCAGTTCTAATGCACTGGACCAGCTGATACTGACCCCCAGTGCAGGATGCAAGAAACATGACCTGTGTTGATTACTTACATATGGGACTGTTGCTCGACCACAGTTGTCAATCCCTACCTGGTCATATCCAAACATACTGTAATCAACATGGAGCTTAATATCTCACCCACACTCCCCACAAAGGTAACCACCTTGCAAAACCTTTCCAATGGTGGCTTTGCAATCATAAAAATAGGAGTGGATGACTTCACTGCACCAATGCCAATGAGAAATAGCTGGATGACTGTCACATCATACACATATGCACTGCAACAATATGTATATGGATGCATGGTACTAACCATAGCCAACATTACATAGACACTGTCCTTCAAACACTGGAAGCCAATGTGATGGTCCCCTGCCATTACTAAAGTGTACAACAGAAGGAGGACAATGTTGCAGAAAAAGGTGGTGTCCCAAGACTGGTGAACCCCCTTATTAGCCTCAAACACAACTTGGGATCCCTCATGGAATCACCTACAGGCAGCTATGAAGGCAGAATTGCAGCAGACACTGAAGACAATCACAAAAGCCTTTGATAGTTATATCAACAACCTCCACAGCAATAACCACAAGTGCTGTGATTTACTGCACAATGCTAATTCCTATCCTGAGACAGATATTGGCCACAGTCTTGACAACAAATTCAGTGCCAGCTTTACCCCTCTCTCCCCCAAAAGGAGACAATCACAATGGCAGATGAATGCCAGGCACCCAGCATTACTGCAGACCATGTTCATAGGTTGGTACTAGGCTATCGGCCCTAGGGCCTATACAAGCCTAGCCATAACAATCCCCTGGCTATTTCTTCCCACACTATTTACTTACCTGGACCCCTGTCTAGCAGGGCAATTGATGTGACCCCTGGGGTGAATTTCTTTTCTCCCATCCAATCGTCAAGGTTCCTTTTGAAGAAGGCCAAGGAGGCGCTCTGCTTGCCATGTATGGGCAGTTTATTCCAGAGTCTGGGGAGTCTCTGGGTCAGGAACCTATCCCTCCAGCATGTTTTGTTTATTGTGATGACAAGGTTTAGATCCCTGGAGCATGTGGCTCTGAGGAATTGGGATTTATTTAAGTGTAGCATGTCCAACAGCTCTGGGTTTGACATGGCCTTGTATGTTAAGCAGAGATCGCCTCTGAGTAGATGATATGCAACAGAGTATAGCTGGAGTTTTTTTAAGGTGGTCAGCATAGGGCATCTGCTTTAGGCCTGTGATTCTTTTAGTGAGGTATTTCTGTGGCCTTTCCAGTTGTTGCAGATGCCTTGAGAGGTACATACCAAATGGGGTGTTGTATTCTATAATGGGTCTAATGAAGGATGTTAGACCTGCATTGTTCACAGGCAAGGATACTGCTTCCATGGGATCCCAATATATAAATCACTGTGTTCTACATGGCAAACAAAGAGACCTGGCCCCACATCTGTGTGCCCTTGTGAGTCACAACCTCACCTCAGACTTTGTCCTTCCAAAATGGCACACTGCTACAGTCATCCCTCTTCATAAAGGGGTAGCATCTACAGACCCTGGGGATTATTGGGCCCTTAGCCTGGCAACTCTACTATGTACGGGTATGGGTGCATCATCAGGGACCTGATTGACCAAGATATGGGTGATCTCCTAATGCTGGACCCCACACAGTTTGGCTTTGTGAATGGCATCTCATTCTTGCTCAACCTGGTTGACGTCTTTCAGTGAGTCACCAGGCCTGTGTATGACAGTATGGCACTGCATACAGCCTACCTCAGTCTGGTCAAGGCTTCTGATATACCATTCCTCAGTCATGGATTATTGATAAACCCAATAAACTAGGCATCAACCACTATATCAGTGTGTGGTTTGCAAATTGGTTCACATAACACACAGTGTGAAAGTGGCAACTCCAAGTCAGACTGGCAAGCAGTCATGAGTGGAGTCCCATAGGGATCAGTACTGGATAGTGTCCTGTCTAGCATCTACTTCTCAGGAGTCCATTCCAACAAAGAGGAACTCTGGCTGACCAAGTTCACAGAGGACTGCAAGCTGGGAGCTATCATGAACTCCACAAGTGATGCAGACATCCTACAGAAAGGCCTCACTGAGATCAATGAGTGGTGTGGAAACCATGGCCAGAAGCTTAACACCACAAAATGCATCATCATCCGCTTTGGTAAAACACTCAGTTCCCAGTAAGTTCCACATCAATGGGAGCCCAATGAATACTGTAGGCAGAGGTAATGATCTCTGTCGACTATTCCCTCATTAGACCACTCCCCAAATATTATGGCTCATTTGCCATGTACCTCACTAGATACCTGCTACAGCTGGAGAAGCCACAGAAGCACCTCACAAATGGGTTTCTAGGTATTAATCACACATTCTACACCAACAGACTCAGAAGACCCAAGCTATTGTCTGTGTCATATCACCTAATTAGCAGCTATCTGTGCTTGACTTACAAAGCCATGTCTGACCAAGCTGGTTTACAAATGCTGCATATAAATCCATCCACACCACACAATGTAGAGACCTCTACCTTAGTACCACAATCACCACAACATGCTGCTGGGACAGGTCCCTCACCAAGAGACTGCACATGCCCTGGAATATACTTCCCATACATGTCATACAGAGCACCTAGCTGTCCCTGTTCCAGAGACATATTGATGAGTGGATGAGTAATAGACAGTTCAACCCAGGGATCACTGCAGTGGCTATACTTGATACAGGAACTGGGAAGTAACATCCGGTGGCACAATGGCAGGGCCCTTCTATGTGCTAGGCTTGTTAAGGCTCCTGGGACATTACCTACTACACACTTGTGAACCTATAAAGGGAATGACATCAGCAGGACTGATAAAATAGTGCAGTGGGTGTTAAACTCATCAAAACTACTTTGTTCTACAAACAGACACACATACACACACTTACCAGATGTGACAGTAAAACCCCTACCTAACTAGTGATTTGTACCATAGTGTTATGCAGTTACCGCATGCACTACAGAGCTTAGTGGACTGAAAGTTTGCCAAAGGTGCTGATATGGGGAATGACATCAGCAGGACTGATTAAGTAGGGCAGTGAGTGGAAAACATATCAAAATACTTCAACTTACCAACATACATACCCGCACACACACATTTGCCTGATGCAAGAGTAGAACCCCTGCCACACTAGTCATTTGTACTACAGTGTTAAGCATTTTACACACACTACTGAACTTCCAGGGCTAACAGCTGGCCAAAGTTGCTGATAAGGGACTGACATCATCTGGACTGATAAGGTGGGGCAGTGTGAAGTGTTGTGGGTGGGAATGGCATAAAACTGTTTCACCTATAAACAAACAAGCACACAACTCTCTCAGTCTTGCACACACACACACACACACACACACACACACACACACACACACACACACACACACACACACACTCTCTTCTACATTTGCCAGGACTAAGAATAGAACTCCTACATAACTATTTAATTGTACAACAGTATTATGCAGTTATTGCACATGCCACAGAGCTTATGGTGTTAAAGCTTGACGAAAGGCACTTCTAAGATGACTGATATCTTCAGGACTGCTAAAGTAGGGAAGTGGGAAGTGGACTGGGTTTGAACAGATCCAAAAGCTTTTAGTTGTAAGCACACACACACACACACACACACACACACACACACACACACACTTTTACATTTTCAGGACTGAGATTAGAAATTTTACCTAGCTAGTTATTTGAACTAGCATGTTATGTAGTTATTGCATGCACTACAGACCTTATGGGGTTGAGGCTTGATGGAAGGCACTTTTAAAATGACCGATATCTGCAGGACTGCTAAAGTAGGGAAAGGGGAAGTATACTGATTTTGAATGGACCCAAAAGCTTGTAGTTGTAAACACACACACACACACACACATTTACCAGGACTGGGATTAGAACTCCTACCAAACTAGTTATTTGTACTATAGTGTTATGCAGTTATTGCACACACCACAGACCTTAAGGGAGGTGACTTAACAAAAGTGACTTCTATGGTGACAGATATCTTCAGGATTGCTAAGGTGGAAAAATGTGAAGTGCACTGGGTGGGGAAGGCCTGTTTATTCCTAGATCCTACTGACATTTGGCACTTCTAAGATGACTGATATCTGCAAGACTGCTGAAGTAGGGAAAGGGGAAGTGTACTGGGTTTGAATGGATCCAAACACTTTTAGTTGTGAACACACACACACACACACACACACACACACACACACACACACACACACACACACACACACACACACACACTTTTACCAGGACTGAGATTAAAACTCCTACTGAACTAGTTATTTGTATTACAATGTTATGCAGTTATCGCACACACCACAGACCTTAAGGGGGTTGACATAACAAAAGTGACTTCTTTGGTGACAGACATCTTCAGGACTGCTAAGGTGGGGAAATGGGACGTGCACTGGGTGGGGAAGGTCTGTTCATTCCTAGATCCTACTGACATTTAAGTGTATGAGCATGCCCAGTGTGTCCTTCTATAGTACATGTGGGACTCCATTCCAGGGATTGTTGTACTCCAGTCTGGTTTGTTTTGTGCTACAGCCATACCTCTCAACCTGTTGGTGCAGGTTATCTGGAGATAGCCTATCAAAATGTGGGGACAATGGGCCATACAGTGATTGTGACAATTTCTCTCAGTAATGTATGGGCTGCTGGGGTTACAGAGCTTGTTTTAGCAGACATCTGTCATATATGCCAATTGACAATGTCATGCATTGTTTCAGTACCTCGTGACATACCTCCTCAGATCATCACAGTGATTTACCAGAGGAATACAGGATGGATGATGCACACACCAGGTTTATGGACCAAATGCTACACATTCTTGCACAATCCAGCCTGTTGAGGGGTGTGCCTACAAGCAATTGACTGCTGGTGCTGTGGAAATGGTCCAGCACCTTGGTGATATATTACAATGGTGGAATCTTTGTGCATTTATGTTCTGGCTTGGTCTGATTTCCAGTTCACAGTTGGGTAATATAAGTCAGACAGGATCAGGGTGAGAGGCAGACTTCAGATAGATTTGTAGGGGATAGGATATGTGGGGGTGTGTGTCCTGGGCAGATATGTTTGCCTATAGCTACCAGTACTTTGCATTGGGTTCTCCTCAATGGTTGACTGCACTTGGAGTGTCTTGTGTGTGTCAGACTGTTTAACCAGCCTAGAGGTGTGTGTTTGTCACACATATATGTATGGCCTACCCCATTTTGCTTGGATGGCCACATGTTGGGGTTAGGATATTGCATAGGATGAGTGATCAGGTAGGGGTGTGTTACTCCCCATGGCTGTGGGTCAGGGTTCTGTGGGTGCAGACATGTCACCATCTTCCAAGGTTAGGCCTGCCGGCAGTGAGTGCATTCCCATGTTTAAACTCCTAGCCCTGCCTATCGACTGTAGAGAATATAACAGAATGTCCACATCCATGACTCATATATCTTGTTGGATACCCAAACAAGTGTGGTTTTCCAGTAAAAGTGTTTTGCAAGTCACTCAGGGTTGAAGTCAAATATTACTGACAGTTGAAATTCCAGTTTCAGACTTCATACCCATCAGAGATTCCATGGTACTACAAATCATTCCATCAACTTTATAACATTATTAGAGCAGTATTTCACAGGTGTCCTTCTATTTGGACCTTCATCACCCCATTATTCATGGCTTTGTCCCAATTTCTGGTTCCTTGAGGCTGGCAGGTTTGCTCCTAGCAGTTGACAGCATAGCCTTTCTTTGAATTTTGTGCATTGTGTTATGTTGGTGTTATGGACCCCTTGACACTCCCTAAAGGGAACTGTGAGTGAGGCATAGACATTTTCCAGAGGCCTGTAGGCCAGATGTGACAGATGCAGGCCATCTGTAGGAGGGCAGTGCATTCTGATGATCATATGTTCCCAGGCTGCCTGCAGGAGACACCACTGGGATGACACCAGTAAGTTGACTGTAGTTGTTACTGACAATTGCTTTCTGCTACTATTGCACCATCACTCTGGTTGACAGCTGGATGCTGCTTAAGTCTAGGAATGTGTTACTGCATTTCTATAGGACTATGGGGGGTGACACGACTGTACACGATACACATCTGCACAGACTGTGCTGATATTTGCTTAACATTTTGGTCCCATGTTACATAGTGGTGTGCCCTATCTTTCAGTCTACAGGCATAACAGTATCAACCACAGGTTAGATTGTTCTGGCTATATATAAGGGGACCTTCATTGTGTCACTACAAGACAGAGGCACAGTATTCTAAATCTATTCTGTGCATTTTTTGTACCATTTCATGGGGTGGCGAAAGCCACATCACTATGGCTAGGCTTACAAATGCCCCAGGGCAGATAGCCTAGTATTAAACTATGAAACTATGAAACTAATAGACATTTCTAGTTTCAGATTTCTTACCTTTCAAAGCCATACTGCCACTGCCAGATCTGCTGTGATATCACTGTGTAATAGTCTGTGGGTGGGGATTTCATGGATGTTGCCATGTGGGGGCCTTTGCCAGGCATTTATGTATGGTTGTCTACAACTGATCTGCTGTGTGGGGTTGGTGGTGGGTATGGGACCCCCATTTTGACATCCATGCATGTGACCTATGACCTCCCTAGTTATTTGGCTCACCACATATACTGCAGTGGTATTTGTTGACTAGGGTGGCACTGCATGGTGTGGGAAGGGCAGTACTGGGGATACACATCCTGCTGTCCCACAGATCTGTCAGTTGTCTGCTGCTATCCCAGTTAGCCACCCCATTCTCTTATATGCTTGATCAGTACCATAGATATGCTATCAGAAAATTCCTCTCCATTAGTTTATTTTGTTACAGAGCTTGGCTTGCCTTGTGCCTGCAGCTGTTGTGAGGGTGGTGTTTGAGGGTTGAGTATGTTCTATGCATGCTATACACTGCCTATACATGATCAGGTATAGGTGGTGTGATGTTTGGCATCCATTTTACTGTGTGTGCAAGTCAGACAGAGAGAGAGATCAGTCCCTGGGGCCCTACAGTGTCAGTGTATGTGCTATGTGTTGCCCCTTTGCCAAGGCCAGTGCATACTGGGCATGCTTCCATCTGCCTACAGGAGCAGGCTCAAGATGCCCCCCCCCCCTAGTCACTCTGTGCCTGTGGAGGCCTTAGCAATGGTGGGGGGCTGTGTGGCCCTTCCCCATTTTGTTCCTGCTGCAGCTGTTTCCACAGGATCATATTGTGTAGCATGGCACATACTATGAACATGTGTGGACATGTGGTTGGAGAATACTGCAAGACTCCACTGGATATATCAAGGCAGTGGAACCATGACTTGAGCATCCCAAACACATGCTCTATAATGATCCTGGTTTGTGCGTGTGCTTCATTATGGCATTCTTGTGTGGGTGTGTGTGCATTTCTGATGGGTGTCATCAGCCACGGCGCCAGTGTGTAGTCAGCATCTCCCACCAGCTGGCCATATGAGATGTCCCCCACTGGCAAATGCCTGATACAACTGTGATGGATGCCAGATGTGGGAGCCGTGATAGCTTCTTGGTCTGCCAGCGCACACATTCATGATAATGTCCTGGGCATTGCACATGTCCTGGCAGTTGTTGGAGGGGAAGCCCTTGCAGTTTATTTAGACCCTACCTCGTTCACCAGGTGGTGCTTTGATGTGGATGCGCGTTCAGTCTATGGCACCCAGTACCTCTGGGTAGTCTGCTACATGGTGGAAGAGATGCATATTGCTGGTCCTCATCTGACGGGTGGTGCTGGGGAAGTGACTGTGCTCAGCGACATGTGATCGCATGGCATCCAGGAACTGGTGAATTATCCTGGATGCAGATGCCTGTGAGACACCCACGATATCTCCAGTTGGTCTATGGAAAGTACCTGTAGCTAGTATTCTTAAGGCTACACATACTTTGGTATACACTGTGATGGGTTCCCCTCTGTTGGTTCTGGCTCTGAGGTGAAGCCGGCACAGTTCAACAAGTTGCTGAAGTATGTCCCTGTCCACCCTGTATTGCTCTATTATCTCCAAATCATGTAGCCCCGGTAGGTTACCCTGGCTCTGAGAACTCTTCTCCTCCTCCTCAATCTGAGTTGGTTGTCAGCATTTTCCTCCTCACCACCCTCAGTCTCTAGCACATGCTGATAGATCAGAGCAACAGCAGCCCCTAACATGTTTTGTTAGATTTGTCAGTTTAAAATTCCCCCGAATGTGTACACCAGTGGTGTAGAGTTTGTGGGAAAAAACAGATTGAAAGATGTTTGCATAGTTTATAGTAGTGTGCTGGGCTGGGCTGCTGCCTGTGTAATTGGCTGATTCTGATACATTAAACCTAGCAGCTATGCTTGTTCTCCTTGATTGCCTTCCTTCTGCAGTTTCCCCTTCCCATTTCCTTCCCATTTAAGTCCTGATGTGCGCCGCACATTCCCGGTGCTCAGATGCACACAGTTCTGATATTTCAGTTTTTTTTTCTTCTTGTTTAAGCCCAGCGCATGCTGTGCATGCCTGTTTAGTGAGCATATACAGGTTTAAGTAGAATTGGCCCTGCCTAGACATGAACACGCTCTGCATTTCATGGAATGAGAAACTGCAGCCTCAGACACACCCCCTGCCTTAGCTGTGCTAAGCTAAGGCAAACACGGGCCACTGAGCTGTAATGTGCTTACAGCAAGCATGACACACCCCTTTTTCATGTTAGCTGCTCCTCCTGTCAATACGATGATAATGGAGCACCTACACAATTAGGTGCAGTCTGACACTTAGAAGAAATTTGTGATTCAGTATAAGTCTCCTCATTAGCATACCACACTGCCTTACTCCATAGTTACTGCACTTCCACTGATCCTTTCCCCTTAGCAACCACTGTTCCCTTGTATTGTTTTCATTTTGCATGCCATTGACTATAATGGCAAAATGCAGATTTCTACAATAAATGCTTTTTCCCCCTTTTTTTTATTTTTGGCACGATCCTGTTTGCGAGCCGCTGCCCTATGCTAAAACAGACGTGATCGGCCAAAAAAAAAAAAGTTTTATTTTTTTTTATCAAACTCTCCCATTGCATCACAAGTACATAATATTTACCACATTTTATTCCTAACAAAGACACCTCATTCATTTGAAAAATACACATCCCCAATTTTCACTGCATCATGTAAATCCTAAGTTTTATATTTATTCAAGATCAGTACCATTTCCTTTAAACATCTATTCAGACAAACCAAAACTTCCCTCATCCATATTTTGTTCATAGCAACTACATTGTCTGTGTATCCCAAAAATACTGTTGAAAACATGACCTTTTGCATTACATAACTAGCATCTTTCATTTTATAAGTTACTTAACTCACTATCACAATCATCATTAATGTAAACAATATTCCTGTCATAGGACATCCTTTTCTTATTCTACACTTCATGCATATTTCTTTATTCAGCCACCCATTCAGCAACACTATCAGTCTATTATTCTGATATAAAATCGACAAACTGATGGAAACTGAGTGAAACAGGAACAAATACATGTACAAATAAAATGTAATTTATTCAATGGTGTCCAGACAGATAAGCGCTTTCGCTAAAAAGCATCATCAGATCTTTAAAACATTCACCTTAAAACAAAATGACTTGTATACAATTAAAAGATATCTATAGTCCAATCAGAACTTGCAGTCAATTAATTCATTTAAAACAGCATTGCAACAGATAATGACATATATTGAAAACAGGCTATTATATCAAACAATACTTATTGTATAAGATATTATATATATATATATATATATATATATATATATATATATATATATATATATATATATATATATGCAATACTGTCGTTTAAGAAATAAAATACAAAAATATGTCAGCTCTCGTATGTTGCAAATACATATTAGTGCAAGCATTAAGTGCAATATATATATATATATATGTATATAGGCACAATATAAATAGAGACTGTTATATAAGTAACCTAGATACTAGTATGCAACACATATCCTATCTATATATGTATACATGTATATGGGCACTAAATAAACTACATCTTGAGTGCAAAACCAATGTTAAACTAGTCATGCTGTAAGAAGTGCATAGATGAGAAGTACTACTACTGAATACTTATGGTGTTCATTTAATATTCCTACGTTTCTTAAAACTGGCTTGATGGATGCCCTTTCATTGAGTTCCAACCCTTTATCTGCCCTTAATTTTATAATCCAATTTCCCTCCCTACACCCAGTATAATTCCTAATGTCTCCTCCACGAGTGCTGGGGGTTATAACTTCTAGGGCTCTAAATAGAAACTTGTGTGTCTTCCCATGTTGTACTATATGCTTAGCTAGTGCATTGTGCACTAAGCCCTTTTTAATATGGTAAATATGCTCCCGTATCCTGTCCCTGAAAACCCTATTGGTTTTCTCTACATAAAAGGAGGAACAGGTCTAGCACACAGCCAGATATATCAAATGGGTAGTCATACAATTAGCTATTGCTGATATTCGGAACTCCTTATGTAGGTCTGGATGAAAAAATTCATCTTTTGTATCTATATATATACAGAAATTACAAAGGCCACAAGACACAGTATGCCCACCTTCAAGTGTCAATTCATTATTTCTAGGATAACACAATAACCTTTTCAGGTTCTTCTTGTTCCTAAACAGAAAGTGTGACTCATCTCCAATTATCTTTTTTATACTCTCATCTGTTTGTAGAACAGACCAATGTCTGGTGATGATGTCTCTAATATCTGTATGGTCTGAAGTAAAGAAAGATGGAATTTTAACAAAAGATGGGTTGATAGTAATATCTGTGGTATTCCTAGTAGCTACTGGTCCAAAATAGGGTGCAGCAACTTCTTGCCTTAGGGAGGAGATGTTACTCAATTGTCTTGTAATATCTGCTTCACAGTAACCTCTCTCTAACAGTTTTGTTTTTAATTCAGCTAATTCTTGTGCTAGTCCAACGTCAGAGGGATTCAGTCTAGAGGCTCTACTGCCTTGCCCCTTAATGATGTTCCTAAATACATATGTTGGGTGCATGCTAGACCTCAACAAAAATGTATTACTGTAACATGGTTTCCTATAAATACCAGTGTTGATCAATCCACTTGGTAATTTCTCTATGTATAGATATAGGAAGTCTATTTTACTACTGGACTTATTCATAGTAAACTTTAAAAAGTCTGTCAGATCGTTCATCTTCATTAATAATATATCTAATTGCTGTATTTGCCCCTGCCATAGAACATAAAGATCATCGACAAAACATTGATAGAATCTAACATGCTCTCTAAATTCATTAATTTGAGATAGAGTTGTTTCCTCCCAGTCTGCCAAAAACATATTGGCATAACTGTTCGGTGCCCATGGCCACCCCATCCTGTTGCCTATAAATATTATCACCGAACATGAACAAGTTATTCTCCAAAACTAGCTCTAATAAATAGGAGATGAGATCTATCTGTACTACAGAACAATCACTATGTCCCTTCAGGTATTCAGTAATATACTGGACGCCTAATTCATTCGGTATAATAGTGAACAGCGAGTGGACATCAAACGTGACCAAAGTCATGTCTTCAATACCATTAACTCCTTTCAGGCAATCATATAATTCTATAAGGAACTGTTTGGTGTCCCTAAGTACATAACTATTGCTATTCAAAACCGGTCTCAGATGTTTCTCTACAAACACTGATAGATGCTCAGTGACCCATCCACTACCTGCAACAATTGGTCTCATGGGTGGGTCTTGAATATTATTCTGATATGCTGACATACACTCTTGTAATTCTATTACCTATTCCATACTTCTTCATGGCATCCCACAGAGCTTCATGTCTTACTGTATCAAATGCCTTGCTAATATCAGCTACCATAAGGTTTATATCCTCCTTTTTACTTATAATATCATATACAATTTCTCCTACAACCAACAATTCTTCACACTCCTTCGCTTTAATACCATAATATCCCTCATACTTCCTTCCATTCCCTCTGCATTATTCCCATAAAATGTTATAATCTATGGGATTTAGTGTAATGGGTATCTGGTTTTCATCATTTCATTCTTCTCATCTTTCTTCCATATACATTTTAATATCCCACTACATGACTCTTCATAAACAGACCATTCCATTAACCATTCATTCCATACATTTAAAAATACTCACTTTGCCATGCCATTAATTGTGTGTACATTCTATACCCTATACCACCTGATATTGAATCAACATTTACATTCCTAAGTACTTCATGCAGTTCAGTAGTTGTAATTGCTTTTTCAAATTCTTCCTAAATTCATTTTAGTTTTTTTTTAGTTTCCATTATGTCTTATTTTCCATCCTTTTTAGTCTTATACATACTTCCCACATGCTATATGCTGCGGTGGTATGGCGGTAGCATTGTTACCTCACAGCAAGAGGTTCTCCCGTTTGATTCTCGGCTGGGCTTGGGAGTGCCTTCTGTGTGGAGTCTGCATGTCCTCCCCATGGTTGGGTAGCATTCAAAAGACATGCCTGAATGGGCGTGCCTTCATTGAAGGTTGAGCTGGCACCTCGGCATTTCGTAAAAATCTACTGCCAATCATTAGCGGACCTGTGTTCCGCTGTGGCGACCCCTTACCAGGAAAAGCCAAAAGACAAACAGCAACAACATACTTCCCACATGCTGTACTACAACACTCATCATTTGCTCTAGTGTATTTTTTTTTACTTATCCTTTTACATTTTTCATTTTCCTCATTAATATCATCCATTACTATTTTGCCCAAATATGCAAATACCTTATTCTTTCTCCCTTGTAAATAACATACAACTTAGGAATTGATTTCTTTATATATATATATATATATATATATATATATATATATATATATATATATATATATATATATCATTTTTCATACCGTGATACTCTCTTGTATTATTCCCTAAATTCTCTAATACATGTCTATATACATTTTGCCATACCTCACTTTCTCTTCCTTTCCTATAGTATCATGCCATTAAAAAAATCACTTTTTATATTTTATATTTCTTTTTAAGCTAAATCCACCATTCAGACCAGTTTCTGTAGAAGTCCTTCATGGATATATGATCCTTCCATAACTGCAATACTTCCCACTCACCAATTCTATCTCAAAATTTCTCATGTATTCATTTTATTCCCTTCTTATTTAAATTTACTGTCTTTCTTCAATCACCTCCATCCATATTGCTAAATGGTCTGAAAAAACATCATAGCTAAATAATAATTGTCTGCTTCCCCAAAGCTTTCCAATAATACAAAATAATTTCAAATCTAAGTCTTCCATATCTAGAAGTCCATTGACTTTTGCTCCACACAGCTAATTTACCGCATTTTATTACTTCCTGTATTTAACATATTTCCTTTCTTTTTACTTCTTCTCCATAATTCACAATTAGAGTCCCCTGCAGTAATGATTTTCTTGATAATTCTCACTTGGTGTAATATTTGATGAAACAGGTTCTCTCTTTCCTTGCTCGTTACATATGCGTATAATGCAATAATTCTATAAATATGCTCTCGCTACTTCACATCCATTGTAGTTAACCTTCCGAATTGTGCCATAGTTACATTTAATATTTTCACTGTTCTTTTACACAACACAGCCCACTCCAGAACAACTTTTACTTCCTAAGTTCCATACTATATTTCCACCCCCAAATTTTTACATTTGCAGTATTTCTTCAATTGCCAGGAGTTCTTTCATCCTCTAACAGAATAAAATCTGTGTCACGTTTAGCACACCATTCCAGTATCCATAAGCTTCTTACAGTGTTAATAATACAGTTCTCATTTAGAGAAAATACTCTAAAATTGTCGCATTTCCCTCTTTTTAAGTTTAGGGGAAATATTTTTAAATGTTCACTTTCTTATTTTTACTCTTACCCCAACTGAATATTATTCCTGAGATTATGTACAAATAAACCTTGATCCTCAAAAATCAGATTTTTCACTGGCTACAGCTTCAACAAAATTATTAGTGTCAATCCCTTCTCCTGACTTCTATTACTGCATGCACACTCTCTCTTCCCATTTCTCCCTCCATATTTCTTCTTCTACAATTTATTCTTCACCTAGTTTACCCTCTCTCCAAGCCTCTTGCTGTCCTTTCCCATATACTTTCTTCCATTTCCTCTTATTTTTTCATTATTTACTGTTTTATTCTGACAATCCAACCAAAAGTATCTATTTTTTATACAACCTGCATGTAGGCACAAACCTTCTTGCTGTATGCCCTTTCTCCCTACACTGGTTACACTGTACCTTGCCACAATTATTAATTAAATGAGAAGAGTCCACACAAAAGAAACATGGTTTAGGCAGTCCAGCATATCTTAATGTCCTTTTATCACCAGTCACAGAAATAACAACTGACAAGTGTTTCACTATTTTTTTTGTCACATTTCAAAACAGTTTCAAACATTCATTCCATAAATTTCTCTCATCTCTAACTTTTACAGTGTTTGTGACGACTGTGTCCTGGCCCAGCAATCAAGGAGCCTCAGTCCTCACCACTAACACCAGGAAGGTCATCTCCTAGAAGAGGAAAGGATAACTAATACACACAGCAAACTGCAATTTCCCTTAAGTGCACACAGAGACCACAGTCAGTCTGGAGCTGGTTGCTCCCTTGCTCACCAGGTCCCCAATAAGACTCCCCACTGGCACAGCTACAGGGTCCAGGTCTCAGGGTAACTGGGCAAGATAAAACCTCCAGTAGCCTCTCTGTCCAACCAGTGCTTCATGTCCCTGCCAAGTAGTTGACACAACAAACACACACTTTGAGATAAGTATTTATTCAACTTCACAGGCACTCCTGGTAAAGGCTGATACAGATTCTCCAGCTGCGCCCTTTTACCCAGACCACACGGTAGAAATTACTGCCACCACCCAGTTAATAATATCAGCTACTAAAAGGCCCTTAAAGGGGTGTCCAATTATTACTATGCAATATTATTATCCAATGGTAGTATGACTAACAGTCAAGGCTTACTTAAGAGTGGCCTATTACAATAACCTCTATAAATATGCAATGTATTCCAGAGTGTATCTCTACACAAATCAGCCACAGGTAGAAGGTTTTAAAAATATTTAATAATAAATAATTAAAACACAAGACAAAACTACTACACCACAAAGATATCTAAGAGCTCAGAGATCACACAGAAACTTAAAATAATATTGTAGGAAATATCTGATTACACAGAAAAATACATAATCTTTACTAGCTTTAACTATTCCTACAAGAAATCACAGTGCTAAAAACTTACATGTGAGCATAAGCAGAGTGCTGGTAAGTTGGATATCAAGATCAAAATGCTTCCTCTCTCTCTCTCTCTCTCTGAGACACAGTATATAAAACATCACTAACAAACATGTCTCTGGGTCCTCCACAGATTACATAATTTCTGACACTTAGGTTTTCCCAGTATTCATATTGCATCATCTTGACACCTGCTCTGAGTTCCCAGGCTAATAGAAACTCCATTTACATTATTTAGCAAGCTAACACCTGCACAGGGGAATACAACACTAAAAGGCATTTCACATATACACTCTAGCAATTAGTCCTTAGTTAACACAATAGACAGAATGTCTTCAGCCAGCCTGACTGGAACCAACTTTAAAGATCAAAGAATGTCATAAAATCATTTCAGTTTCAAAAGACACATTTGAAAGGCTTGACTTAGTTTTTCTTTTCAGCAAGGGGGCAATGTTGTAACAATCTTGAAGTTCACATTTTACAGTGTTTTTCTTTCATTTAAAAACACACGCCTGTATTTTACATTTATTTATACAAATGATAGAATTATGTATTAAATTCTATTTGACTAGGCTGGCAGTCTTCACCTGTCTTTGTCCAATTTTCACATACCCCCCCCCCCCCGGGGAACTCAAGCAAGTTTTTCAAGTGCCCCTTGAGAAACGTCACTTGAGAGTGTCAGGTCTATCTGGGTGTACCTCACCCCATTCCCTGTCTTGAAAGCCCATCTGCATTGGCATTGCTACTCTCACTGCGGTGCTGCACTGACATATATGCTTGCAACCCCAGGCTCCATCTTATCAACTTGGCATTTTGCTGACTGGCTCTGTTTAACCATGTTAGATGGTTGTGATCTGTCATCACAGTGATTTTTTTTCCATACAGATAAGGCTGAAGTTTTTGTAGTGCCCACACTATGGCTAGACATTCCTTTTCTACCTCTTCATAGCATTCCTCACTGGGTTGGTGTCTACAACTGAGATAAACCACTGGGTGCTCTACTCCCTTTGAGGAAATCTGGCTAAGTATAGCCCCCACTCCATAGTTTGAAGCATCCACCTGCACAACAAAGTCTTTGCTGTAGTCTGGACTGACTAACACAGGGGGTCCTCCCAAAGCTTCCTTAAGCTTCTGAAATGCCTGCTCACATGCTGGGGTCCACACTACATTATCTGGCCTGTTCTTCCTTGTCATGTCTGTGAGGGGAGCAGCTATGGCATTATAATTGGGAACAAACTCTCTGTAGTACCCTGCTGTCTCTAAGAATGCTCTCACCTGCTTTTTGGTATCAGGTTCGGGCCATGCCTGAATAGCTTCCACTTTGGTAGGTTCAGGCCTTATCTTACCACTTCCCACTCTATGTCCTAGGTAGGAGACCTTTGCCATACCTACCTGACATTTGCTTGGCTTAATGGTCAACCCTGCCCTCTGTAGTCTGCCCAGCACCTCCCTGACATGCTGAAGGTGCTCTTGCCAGGAATGGCTGTAGATAGCAATATCATCCATGTGGGCAAGGGCAATCCCTCCTGCTCCTGCTAAGATATGATCTACAAGGCTCTGGAAAGTTGCTGGGGCATTCTTCATCCCAAAGGGCATCTTTGTGAACTCATACAAGCCAAAAGTAGTCAAAAAGGCTGACTTCTCTGGAGCACTAGGAGTCAAGGGCACCTGCCAGTAACCCTTGGTGAGATCAATGGTTGTAAGATACTTATCCCCACCCAGCTGCTCTATGACCTCATCTGTCCTAGGCATGGGGTAAGCATCTACCTCTGTATGACTATTTAATTTCCTGTAATCCACACAGAACATGTTGCTGCCATCCTTCTTTGGCACCAACATGACTGGTGAGGCTCAGGGACTGTTGGACTCTCGAATCACCCCTAGTTCCAACATCTCATGTACCTCCTCCCTCGGAGTCTGTTTGACTCTCAGGCACCCTATATGGGGCCTGCCTGATAGGCCTTTGGGGTCCTACATCCACCTGGTGCTGCACCAGGTGGGTACTCCCTGGTTTCCTAGGGAACATGCCCCCAAACTCCTGCAACACTGCTCGGATTTGTTGAACCTGAGTAGCAGATAACCGCTGGGACATTGCTACCCCTTCCACCAAGATGTCATCCCAAGTCTCACTGAGCAGAACAGTCACAAGATCTCTCTCAGACTCCTCCTGCAATCCACGCAAATGCTCAGCACAAGGGTCTCCCTATCATGGTAAGGTTTCATCATGTTAACATGGTACAATTTGTACCCCTGCCATCTGTCTAGCACTTCCACTATGTAGTTAACATCACCTACCTTTCTTACCACCTTGTAGGGTCCCTCCCAAGCTGCTTGCAACTTGTTGTGTCTGACAGGAATGAGAACCATCACCTGGTGCCCTACAACATACTCTCTAGCTCGAGCATTCCTGTCATACCACACCTTTTGGGCTTCTGCCAGGTTTTCCTGGGCCAGGCCCATGAGTTCCCTGAGCCTTGTCCTGAGGTTCAGGACATATGCCACAACAGACTCCATGTGAGACTCACACTTACCTTCCCACTCATCTCAAATTAAATTTAGAGGTCCCCTCACCCGATGCCCATACAGCACCTCTGAGGGTGAAAAACCTGTGGATTCCTGGGAAACCTCTCTGCAAACAAACAACAGATGGGGTAAATATTTATCCCACTCCATCTTAAACTGATCTGAAAATGCCCATAGCATGGACTTGATTGTAGAGTTTAACCTCTCAACAAGTCTGAGGATGGTAGGGGGTGGTCTTCATGTGCTTCACCCCACAGGACTTCCACAGACATGCCAGCAGGGTTGACATAAAATTGGCCCCTCTGTCAGACAGTATTTCCTTTGGGAAACCTACCCTGCTGAAAATCTCTAGCAAAGCATTTGCCATTTTCTCCGCCTCAATGGAGGAGAAAGCCACTGCCTCAGGGTATCGAGTAGTATAATCTACAATCACTGGGATATACTTTTTGCCTGTGGAACTTGGGGTAATCAGGGGACCCACAATATACATAGATACCCTCTGAAATGGCTCCTCAATCTCAGGCAAATGCATCAAAGGAGCTCTCACCTTGTCTCCTGCCTTGCCTACCTCTTGGCACTGCTCACAGGTCCTGCAGTACCCTGTTACATCTCGGGATATTCCAGGCCAATAGAAATTTTGCATAATACAACTCTTTGTACATTTTATGCCCATATGACCTGCAAAGGGAATATCATTGGCTATGGCTAGAAACGCCAGATGGTAAGCTCGAGGCACTACCAACTGCTGTACTCTCTCACCTTCTAGTTCTCCCTCAGGGGTCCACTCTCTGTACAGTAACCCTTTGTTCCAGTATACAGATTTCCCCCTTCCCTTGAGAATCAGGTGCCTCCCTAGCTACCTGCCTCAGGCCTTGCAATGTAGGGTCTGAGACCTGAGCCTGTCTCAAGTCTCTCCTTGTAACCCTTCCCAGCTCCCCTTCCACAGGAAGTCTGGCATCCTCTGACAGTGGCGCCTCACTGTCAGCCTGGGTACTACTACTCACCTCTACCTTTGCAGTTACCCTGTCCAAGGGAACATCAGTACCCACAAGCAGCTGTGGCTCACATTCAGTCTCACTGCTACAGCATAACTCACTCCCTGAAGTAACCACCTCAGCAGTCCTGGCTACAAGTATGCAGTCAGTCTGGGTCTCCCCCAGGCTACCAGACCCACATGCTTGTCTCCTAGTCTCACTGCATGTAACTGCATAAGTACTTAGTACTGCCTCATCCAAATCCTTTCCTCTCAGGACATATGCAGGAAGCTAGTTCCATACCTCTGTTGTCTCAAGACAAACCACTGTTGGCATTTTGTCTTTCCCACTTACTGGCTCCCTCATCTTTGGTTCCCCACCTTGCCTCAGTGGACACCTGTATGCAACATGGCCCCACTGGTTGCATTCAAAACATTTAATCCTAGCTTCTGGATGTGTACCTGGACTAGTGGCTTCCCCTGCTACTGGTGGATTCTGTTGGGGAAGTCTGTGCTGCCCACCATGGGTTCCTTTAGTCCCATGAGCAGTAATGGGTGGTCCATTTCCTGTGCAGGGCTGCCCTGCTTTCTAGGAATAGGTCTCCCTTATTCCCCAACTCCTCTGAAGTAGCACATTGTTTATCAGCTAACCAGATCCTCATGTCCTCAGGCAATGTGCTAAGGGCTTGTTCCCTTACCAAAAGGTCTGCCAGCCCTTCAAAAGTGGTGATCTGACATCCAGTCACCCAGCTATGAAAATAAGTGCTCAGTTCAACAACATATTCACATACATTTTCATCTGCCTTGTGTCTATGCTCACAAACATTTTCCTATACATTTCAGGTGTTAGCTTAAAATATTCTAACAAATATATTTTTACAGCAGCATAATCAAAACAGTCAGTGTCATGCATTTTTGCTAAAGAAGTTACAGCTTTACTATGAAGTAAGGGGGTCAGGAACCGTACCCAGAGCCTTTGGTCAACTTCATACTGTTTATAAACCTGCTCAAACATATGAATGAAGCTATCAAAATTATCCCTCTCTTTAAACTCTGGAAGAAATTTACTGACCTTTTGTGCTTCTGGTGTCCATTTACTCCATTCCCCATTACCTGCATGACTCTGGCGAAGAGTCAGCATTTCCCTCTCATGCTTTCTCTGCCATTCATTTTCCTCAGCTTGTAGACTCCTCATTTTCTCAGCTGCTTCCAGTTCCATATGGCTGGCCTCCAACTCAAGTCTCTTTAGCTCCAGCTGGATTTTTAAGTCCACTGCAGAAAGGTTGAGCTGTCCATTCTCCGAGGATATTGTATCTCCATTGTCAGTCTGATTGTCCTCCAGTCTGCTGTTCTCTGATGCAGCTGTAACCAAGGCTGCAATCAGGTCTGCTTCAGTCAGGTTTCCATGCACCAGTCCCCTAGTCTGGCACATCTCCGTCAGCTGGCTCCTTGTCAGCTTTCCATACTCTTCGGCTGACATAATGGCTGCTCAACCTGACCAACACTAAGCTAACAAAAGAAATAAAACAATTGTGATCTGAACTGTGAGTATACACTGCATGGCTGTTTTAGAGTACAAAACACTTTCAGAGATCACTGTACATAAGCTACAGGAATTTGCTCTACCCACACCACTACAAGCCAATTAGTATGTGAAGTAGATCCCACCACTGCCAAACACTTGTGATGACCGTGCCCTGACCCAGCAATCAAGAAGCCTCAATCCTCAACACTAACACCAGGGAGGTCGTCTCCTAGAAGAGGAAAGGATAATTAATACACACAGCAAAGTAAAATTTCCCTTAAGTGCACATAGAGACCACAGTCAGTTTGGGGCTGGTTGCTCCCTTGTTCACCAGGTCCCCAATAAGACTCCCCACGGGCACATCTATAGGGTCCAGGTCTCAGCCTAACTGGACAAGCTAAAACCTCCAGAACCCTCTCTGTGCAACCAGTGCTTCATGTCCCTGCCAAGTAGCTGACACAACACACACACACTTTGAGATAAGTATTTATACAACTTCATAGACACTCCTGGGAAAGGCTGACACAGATTCTTCAGCTGTGCCCCTTTACCCAGACTATATAGTAGTAATTCCTGCCACTACCCAGTTATCATCTACTAAAAGGCCCTTAAAAGGGTGTCCAATTATTACTGTGCAATATTATTATCTAATGGCATCATCCACGGTGGTGTGGTGGTAGCATTGTTGCCTCACAGCAAGAGGTTCTCCCATTCGATTCTCGGCTGGAGTGCGGGGAGTGCCTTCTGTGTGGAGTCTGCATGTCCTCCCCGTGGTTTGGTGGGCATTCGAAAGACATGTGTAAATGGGCATGCCTTCATTGAAGGTGGAACTTCGAGTTTGCACCTCAGCATTTGTGAAAATCTACTGCCAATCATTAGTGGACCGGAGTTCCACTGTGGTGACCCCTAACCAGGAAAAGCCGAAAGACAAACAACAACAACAACATTATTATCCAATGGTAGTATGACTAACAGTCAAGGCTTACTTTAGAGTGGCCTATTATTATAACTTCTATAAATATGCAATGTATTCTAGAGCTTATTTCTACACAAATCAGCCACAGGAAGAAGGTTTTAAAAATATTTAATAATAAATAATTAAAACACAAGACAAAACTACTACACCACAGAGATATCTAAGCATTCAGAGATCACACAGAAACTTAAAATAATATTGTAGGAAAAATCTGATTACACAGAAAAATACATAATTAATCTTTACTAGCTTTAACTATTCCTACAAGAAATCACAGTGCTAAAAACTTACATGTGAGCATAAGCAGAGTGCTGGTAAGTTGGATATCAAGATCAAAATGCTTCCTGTCTGTCTCTGAGACAAAGTTTATAAAACATCACTAACAAACATGTCTCTGGGTCCACCCCAGATTACATAATTTCTGACACTTAGGTTTTCCCAGTATTCATATTGCATCACCTTGACACCTGCTCTGAGTTCCCAGGCTAATAGAAACTCCATTTACATTATTTAGCAAGCTAACACCTGCACAGAAGAATACAACACTAAAAGGCATTTCACATATACACTCTATCAATTAGTCCTTAGTTAACACAATAGACAGAATGTCTACAGCCAGCCTGACCGGAACCAACTTTAAAGATCAAAGAATGTCATAAAATCATTTCAATTTCAAAAGACACATTTGAAAGGCTTGACTTAGTTTTTCTTTACAGCAAGGGGGCAATGTTGTAAGTTCACATTTTACAGTGTTTTTCTTTCATTTAAAAGCACACGCCTGTATTTTACATTTATTTATACAAATGATAGAATTATGTATTAAATTCTATTTGACTACGCTGGCAGCCTTTGCCTGTCTTTATCCAGTCTTCACAGTGTTATCAACAGTTTCACACATGCCTTGCATGCATTTTTCTAACATCATCTTCTTCTAGTTCATCAGTTTTAAACATCTAAGTAACATTTTATTTTGATAAAATTAAGTTACTACCAGAAAAAAAAAAACTGTTGCATGGATATATGTCATTTTTGTTACACGGTTCCAGAAATGTCATTATCACTCCCTCCATTTCAAATGTTAAGTCACAAGAAATCACTATCCTAATATGTGTAAGAGGCTCATTTCAAGAGCTTTAAAACACAGAGCCATTACCAAATTGTCCCATACATAATTTCTATCTATTACAATGTCATTTGTTGATCTTATTCTCACAGTTGGTCTTTTCTTGTTTTAAAAACAGTTTTCACATACAGGTTGTTGCTGCTCTCCTTTTTTGCCTGTTACATGTGCTTTATGTACTAAATTATCTCCTGGCACAAAACCAGACACCTTCTTGCTTTCCTCTTTTACTTTCTGTTACTGTTGCATAATTTTTTACTGCTCTATTTTCTGCTGCCACATCACCTGATTCCTTTTCCACATTACCAATCCTCAGCACTTCAGAAACGTTATCTGCCATCTCATCTCACAAAACAGCAGAACTGTCACCTGGATCATCCTGCTCATTTATTTATAGCAGATCATTATATACAAGCTCTCCATATGCCACTTCTGTTAACTGCACCACTCCAACAGACTTGCTTACTTCCTCATTCATTGAAACAGCTAAATGCTGCTCATTTGCATCATCCACCACTCTGGAATCTTTGTTTACATTTGGATGCTTCATATCAAACACATTTTTCTCCAAATTCTCACTTTCCATCTTTAGACTCTCCATAGATTTTTCTCGTCCTCCATGCTGCTGCTGCTTTCCCTAGGCCTTTTCCTTGCTGCTATAGGAGTCCTACAGCACCATATAGCAGCTTTAAAGAGTAAGGAAGTTCCTCGGCAAACTGGCCAAATTTCTCATTGTAGTATGCCAGCTCGAGTGTCCTCTGAAATGATGCTTCTAGCCTAGTGGGACTAGCCTAGTTAACAAATGGTAAAAATAAATAAATAAATAAACTAAAATACGATAAATAGGTTTGCTTGTTAATGCCTTTTGATTGATTGAATGGCATGCAATGAAACTGTCTGTTGAAATGTAATGGTGTGCAAGTGTAAGATATATCTAGATATACACACATATACACCATCCCATTAGAACGGTTAAAACCCTCCCCAAAAAATTAAAATAAAAGAAAGTGATACCTGCATATCTTTAAGCTTTAGTACTTAGCTGCTCTGGAAATCACAGTGGTCTTACAGAGCACATATTTATTTATTTTCGTTAATTAATGATTATTTTTGTAGTGAGTAAGTGAACTGGACCTTCAAAGGCTCTTTATATCTGCAATCCAGGCCAGAATAGTTGGAGAAACCCAAATTATATATGGACAATTCAGTGTACACGTTCAACCAGCATGTTTATTCAAAGTGAAAGAAAAGTGGAATATGTGGGGAAACTCATGCAGACATATAGAGAACATGCAAAACTCCATAAAGACAAAACTAAAAGGCCCTTAAAAGGGTGTCCAATTATTACTGTGCAATATTATTATCTAATGGCATCATCCACGGTGGTGTGGTGGTAGCATTGTTGCCTCACAGCAAGAGGTTCTCCCATTCGATTTTCGGCTGGAGTGCGGGGAGTGCCTTCTGTGTGGAGTCTGCATGTCCTCCCCATGGTTTGGTGGGCATTCGAAAGACATGTGTAAATGAGCATGCCTTCATTGAAGGTGGAACTTCGAGTTTGCACCTCGGCATTTGTGAAAATCTACTGCCAATCATTAGTGGACCGGAGTTCCACTGTGGTGACCCCTAACCAGGAAAAGCCGAAAGACAAACAACAACAACAGCATTATTATCCAATGGTAGTATGACTAACAGTCAAGGCTTACTTTAGAGTGGCCTATTATAATAACTTCTATAAATATGCAATGTATTCTAGAGCTTATTTCTACACAAATCAGCCACAGGAAGAAGGTTTTAAAAATATTTAATAATAAATAATTAAAACACAAGACAAAACTACTACACCACAGAGATTTCTAAGCATTCAAAGATCACACAGAAACTTAAAATAATATTGTAGGAAAGATCTGATTACACAGAAAAATACATAATTAATCTTTACTAGCTTTAACTATTCCTACAAGAAATCACAGTGCTAAAAACTTACATGTGAGCATAAGCAGAGTGCTGGTAAGTTGGATATCAAGATCAAAATGCTTCCTGTCTGTCTCTGAGACAAAGTTTATAAAACATCACTAACAAACATGTCTCTGGGTCCTCCCCAGATTACATAATTTCTGACACTTAGGTTTTCCCAGTATTCATATTGCATCACCTTGACACCTGCTCTGAGTTCCCAGGCTAATAGAAACTCCATTTACATTATTTAGCAAGCTAACACCTGCACAGAAGAATACAACACTAAAAGGCATTTCACATATACACTCTAGCAATTAGTCCTTAGTTAACACAATAGACAGAATGTCTACAGCCAGCCTGACCGGAACCAACTTTAAAGATCAAAGAATGTCATAAAATCATTTCAATTTCAAAAGACACTTTTGAAAGGCTTGACTTAGTTTTTCTTTACAGCAAGGGGGCAATGTTGTAAGTTCACATTTTACAGTGTTTTTCTTTCATTTAAAAGCACACGCCTGTATTTTACATTTATTTATACAAATGATAGAATTATGTATTAAATTCTATTTGACTACGCTGGCAGCCTTTGCCTGTCTTTATCCAATCTTCACAGTGTTATCAACAGTTTCACACATGCCTTGCATGCATTTTTCTAACATCATCTTCTTCTAGTTCATCAGTTTTAAACATCTAAGTAACATTTTATTTTGATAAAATTAAGTTACTACCAGAAAAAAAAAAACTGTTGCATGGATATATGTCATTTTGTTACGGTTCCAGAAATGTCATTATCACTCCCTCCATTTCAAATGTTAAGTCACAAGAAATCACTATCCTAATATGTGTAAGAGGCTCATTTCAAGAGCTTTAAAACACAGAGCCATTACCAAATTGTCCCATACATAATTTCTATCTATTACAATGTCATTTGTTGATCTTATTCTCACAGTTGGTCTTTTCTTGTTTTAAAAACAGTTTTCACATACAGGTTGTTGCTGCTCTCCTTTTTTGCCTGTTACATGTGCTTTATGTACTAAATTATCTCCTGGCACAAAACCAGACACCTTCTTGCTTTCCTCTTTTACTTTCTGTTACTGTTGCATAATTTTTTACTGCTCTATTTTCTGCTGCCACATCACCTGATTCCTTTTCCACATTACCAATCCTCAGCACTTCAGAAACGTTATCTGCCATCTCATCTCACAAAACAGCAGAACTGTCACCTGGATCATCCTGCTCATTTATTTATAGCAGATCATTATATACAAGCTCTCCATATGCCACTTCTGTTAACTGCACCACTCCAACAGACTTGCTTACTTCCTCATTCATTGAAACAGCTAAATGCTGCTCATTTGCATCATCCACCACTCTGGAATCTTTGTTTACATTTGGATGCTTCATATCAAACACATTTTTCTCCAAATTCTCACTTTCCATCTTTAGACTCTCCATAGATTTTTTCTCGTCCTCCATGCTGCTGCTGCTTTCCCTAGGCCTTTTCCTTGCTGCTATAGGAGTCCTACAGCACCATATAGCAGCTTTAAAGAGTAAGGGAAGTTCCTCGGCAAACTGGCCAAATTTCTCATTGTAGTATGCCAGCTCGAGTGTCCTCTGAAATGATGCTTCTAGCCTAGTGGGACTAGCCTAGTTAACAAATGGTAAAAATAAATAAATAAATAAACTAAAATACGATAAATAGGTTTGCTTGTTAATGCCTTTTGATTGATTGAATGGCATGCAATGAAACTGTCTGTTGAAATGTAATGGTGTGCAAGTGTAAGATATATCTAGATATACACACATATACACCATCCCATTAGAACGGTTAAAACCCTCCCCAAAAAATTAAAATAAAAGAAAGTGATACCTGCATATCTTTAAGCTTTAGTACTTAGCTGCTCTGGAAATCACAGTGGTCTTACAGAGCACATATTTATTTATTTTCGTTAATTAATGATTATTTTTGTAGTGAGTAAGTGAACTGGACCTTCAAAGGCTCTTTATATCTGCAATCCAGGCCAGAATAGTTGGAGAAACCCAAATTATATATGGACAATTCAGTGTACACGTTCAACCAGCATGTTTATTCAAAGTGAAAGAAAAGTGGAATATGTGGGGAAACTCATGCAGACATATAGAGAACATGCAAAACTCCATAAAGACAAAACTGAAATCCAGACTAAACCCAAGACCTTTGTAAGCAACTCAAAAAGCTTGACTTTAGAGTAAGTCATTCAAATACCTTGAGAGACAGCAGTAGTTAGCTGAGTATATCTGCTGATGAGGGATTGAGGGCTTTCAATGGATGGGCAGTTTAATCCACAGGACCAGCAAGATAGATGGCCCATTATCTTTTAACTATCTCCAGGAAACAGAGGGATGATTGAGATTCCTATCAGGAAAAATAGGTCACAGGGTTTTCACCAAGCTCAGGAATTCCCAGTTCATGTCCCAAAGAATGAAGAGCCAGTTAGGTATAGGTAGAGAAGCCATCATAAGAGGTTTTGTGCAGAACAAACAAAATAATTGTGACTTTACACATAAACAGCTTTAGCAAAGATCATACAATTTTATGCTGAGACATTGCTGCATGAAATACCTTGGTTCTCGTGTTATGTTTATTGTGCTATTTTTTCTGCATACTTTTTATTGTTCATTCTTGTGTTTCTTACTTTGGAACCCTTACTAATTAATCTCTGCTAGATTTGTGACAAAATGATTATTGTTCATTTAAAGGGGTTACAGATTGATGGATTATAGTTCATTTGTGTGTTTCATTGACTGTCTTTTGTTATGTAGATATGTTTTAGGTTTCTAAATAGTGTTCTGTTCATGTAATCTCCAGGAAATTGCCTTATGCATATTTCAAACAGTATAACTGTGTCACAGTGCCTTTTATTATTACAACAGTGTTTACCTGGTTGCTTTCTTAAAGTATTTATTGTTTATTCTTGCATGTCTTTGTAGATCTTTTGTTAATTAATGAGCATTAAAGTGATAGATCTCACCCTAAACTAATTTGTACACAATGTTTCTTGTAGTTTCTTGCCCAATTTGTGAACTGAAAATGAACAGCTGGGAAACCCAGTTATCAAAATATGAATAAATCAATCAATTCAGCCAGTAAATATATAAATCAAATGAATGTGTAAACAAATAAAAAATAAATTAATTAAATTGCACCAGGATGCAGAGATCTCGTCAGAGAACCCACTATATTGTTGAAGCCTCTGTGCTAGTTTATATTAGTGGGTCTCCTTGAGTGGCGCCATTTTGAAAGTTATCTTTTGGCCTGCTTGTGGTGAGGAAGCTTTCCAGACCCTTTTCAGTGTGCACACCTGCAACACACTTGGTCTACCTGCATCATAGCAGCTCCCCCCCCCCCCCAGCAACTGAAACATTGCCAGATAAAACCACTGCTATGGTCTGGTTTCTCCCTACAGTTATTGCAAGCCAAGAATAACACTTTTTAATAAAGATACTTACCAGACAAGTCTGTATAGCACACTTGGTCTACCTGCATCATCGCAGCTCGGGTTCCTCCCCTCCCCCCACAGCAACTGCAACATTGCCAGATAAAACCACTGCTACAATCTGGTTTCTCCCTACAGTTATTGCAAGCCAAGAATAACACTTTTTAATAAGGATACCTACCAGACAAGTCTGCATAGCACACTTGGTCTACCTGCATCATCGCAGCTCGGGTTCCTCCCCTCCCCCCCTAGCAACTGCAACATTGTCAGATAAAACCACTGCTATGGTCCAGTTTCTCCCTACAGTTATTGCAAGCCCAGAGTACCACTTTTTAATAAGGGTACTTACCAACTTACCAGACAAGTCTGCATAGCACACTTGGTCTACCTGCATCATTGCAGCTCAGGTCCACACCCCCCCCCCCCCTAGCAACTGCAACATTGCCAGATAAAACCACTGCTATGGTCTGGTTTATCCCTACAGTTATTGCAAGCCAAGATTAACACTTTTTAATAAGGATACCTACCAGACAAGTCTGCATAGGTGACTGGATGTTTACAGTTCTTGTTATTAGCAGATGTGGTCCTTAACAGTTATGTTTTAAACATTGCGACTGGTTATTTACATTTCCTTTTGCAGCACATTTGTTCATTTTACTGGTTATTTTTTAAACATTGTTTTGGCCGGCATGCACACCTGCAAGGGTTCCCCCTCAGGCAATTATAGCTTTGTCTATTGCCACTGGGTGGCATAACTTAACAATATACTTGCTGTATCTTGTCCCAACTAGATCTGCCTCCACACTGAATACTTGTTAAGTAAAGCAAGTACCATTTAGTTGATGTATTTTGTCCCCCAGATAGATTTACCTTCCTTTGTATTACTTGCACACCAATGCCATAAAGTAGTGTTTCTGCAACTAACTGCTTACACTCCTAATTTCCTGCTTCCACCTCTTCCTTGCTTACACTTACATTACAGCTCCAAGACTTCCACTTCTTATGCTGATTGTTTTTCTTTGCAGTCTTCTGTGAGGGGGCGGGCCAGATCTCTACCTGCTTTTTCTGGTTATACCTTCCCCTATTTTGTATCTCCCTCCTCCACCATGCACATCATTTAGTCTATATTAGTGGGTCTCCTTGAGCGGCTCCATTTTGAAAGTTATCTTTTGGCCTGCTTGCGGTGAGGAAGCTTCCCCAGACCCTTTTCAGTGTGCACACCTGCAAGTAAGTGCCTGCAAGTGTTTAAGCTCTTCTCAAATGCTTGTGGTTTACCTGGTTTACCAAGCATTTTTATGTTTTCCAACTGAAGTTCTTAGCTAACTTTATGTAGCCTAGGGATCTAACTGACGTAGTGATTTTTTTTACTACAGAAACTGTTTACTGTTGCATATGCTGTTATGCTCACAATAGTCTAAGGGACTAACTGAAGCTGTGACTGCTTTTACTACATAAACTGTTTGCTGTTAAATATGCTGTTATGCTTACAAGGAATTTGGCTGGAGACTTCTGTTATGTGATGCAAACAACTACAGTAAACAACTGCTACATTCTCCATACTTTCCTTACCTCTGAGCTTACCTACTTAACCACTGATTGTTCTTCACAGTCTTGCCTTCTTCTTTCTCCTTGGCTCTACCCACTCCATTCGCCCTGTGGGCTCACTCTGCTCCCCTACTCTACCCTCAAATCCCACTCACTCCCAGTGCTCCTACACTTATTCTAGCCATAAGTCCCCTCCCCCTGTCTCACCCAATACACTCTCATCTCCTCACTATCCCCTCCCCTCCCATCCTCCAATACTCTCAAACCCCTCCCCATCCCTAATCCTTAAAGCTCTAGATACACTTCCATACTCCTCCCTCCTACACTGTCACCGATAATCCTATTACATCCTCATCACCTTACCCCCAACTATTCCATTATACCTAAACCACACCATGTCTCTAAAAAACATTCTCATCCTTTCCCTTAGCCTACTACTCCTAATACCTCTATACCATGCTACCTCCTATTCCTCTTATAAACTAACCCCTTCTTTCCTATCCCGTTTTCACACCACCATCACCCTTAACACACATCATAACTCTACCATATCTCATTTCCACACTATATCCTCCTCCCTAGTGCTTCCAAACCCACTTCTCTGCTTTAAACTAAAACTCCTATACTTCTCAATGAAACATCATATTCCTAAAGCACTATTGTACCTCCCACCAAACTCTAGGAGCAAATCCAAACCCCTGCTCTCATTCCCATTTAACTGCTTATGCCTAGCAGGAGACATACACCCCTACCCAAAGCCTAGTACCAGCAGCAATCCATCTCCCCACATTGCCACCCATACTACCAACCCTAAATACCTCAAGATCTTGACCATCAATACCCAGAGTCTAAGAAACAAATTAACCCACTTCCATGCTTGGCTATCTCATACCCAGCCTGACATAGCAGCTGTCTCTGAGACATGGCTAAAACCCAACATTTCAGACTCTGAAATACTACCCCCTGGGTTTCAAGTACTTAGACAAGACCACCTAAAAAAGAAGGGTGGAGGAGTAGCCTTAATCTACTCTAGCCTACTCTTCATCACTCCCTACCAAAATCCTATTCCACAGTTCAACAATGCTGAACTAGTCATAGGAAATCTCAAACTAAATAACCAGAATAACATTTGTGTTATAGCCCTCTATATCCCCCCTGGAAGCAACATTAACACACTTCAGGAAATTCTTCTATGGGCCTCTTATAATATCAAGCTTGAGACATACATCCTAGGAGATGTGAACACTGACTGGAACAAAATTACTGCCAATAACCCAACCATTTCAATCAATCTATGTAATTTCACTCAACTCACAAATGATATAACCAGACCTAATAAAAATACCCCCCCAGGCTTCATACTGGACTGGATCCTTGTCTCCCACCCAAACAAAATCTCTCACACTGGCACCTTACCAGACTCTATCAGTGATCACTTACCAGCCTTCATCCATAGACCAACCCTCTCCTCTCCTCATCTACACCAATATATCCATACTCAGAATCTCAACAACTTTAATCCTACAACTTTTTCCAGTTCTCTCAAACTGTTAAATTGGGACACTCTAAAAACTACCTCTGGACAGTGCTATCGAATTCTTCAACTCAACCTTCTTAGACACTCTTAACTCCCCAGCCCTCCAAGAATAAAATGTATTAAAACCAATTCCACCCCTTGGCTTAGTAAAGATAACACAACACTCATGCAACAAAGGGACAAGACTTGGAAACTCTACCATCATAATAGGCACCCTGACACCCTTCTTAAATATAAACAACTCCACAACATAGCCAAAAAACATTTCATACAAGACAAAAAAGCATACTATATGCAACTCTAGTCTAACCACTCCTCTAACCCCAAACAGTTCTGGAAATCCATCAACTCACTTCTCAACCCAGGCACCAAAAACAACCCTGGACCTGACACTCGTAAATCTGACCCAGAAATAGCTACTCTGTTCAACTCCTTCTTTACTAACTCTATAGCAGAACTCACTAAAACATTCCCAAACAAAAACACCTCCCCCCAAATCAAACCCTCTGCCCAACCTTCCACCCCAAACTGACCTCCCATATTCTACCTCAAACCCATGCCCACCTCATATACAAAAAAGCTTCTCTCTAAGCTTAAGCCTTGCTCCAATGCCCCTGACAATATCCCCTCACTCTTTTTAAGAATTGCAGCAGACAG